>NW_026781058.1:0-300000 GCF_030144855.1 Hypanus sabinus
AGACTGTGAGGAGTTGTTCATTTTACTCTGAGGGAGAGGGCTCGCTTGCTTGGCTGTTTGTCCCTGGGGGCCGTTGGTTTCCCGCGAACAGAGGGTCTGAATCGCCGGCGATGAGGAGAAGTGGAAAGGTCCGACGGTCAAACCAGTAAACAACCGCGGGTGGGCGGGGGTGTGTCGAGGGGATAAAATTCCCTGGTCAACACAGGCTCTGCATGGGTGACACTTATCCCTTTGTTACAATTCTTCTTCACTCGTCTCATCACTCTCTAATTCCCTTCTTCCACTCCTTTCTCTGTCTCTTCTCTTTCTATCCCCTGCACTCCTCCGCCCCTCTGTAACCCTCTCTCTCCTCCCTCACTTACTGTTCTCCCAATCTATGTCCCTTTTTCGCTCTCTCTCTCATTCTCCCGTCACCTCCTCTCTGCTTTCTCCCTCTCACCCTTAAATTATCTGCAAATATACCCCGCCGCTTCCCCCTATCTGTACCCATTCTCTCCAGCATCTAACACTCCCCCTTTTTAACTCCGCTCCTCCCTCTCCTGCCCGCTGTCACCCAGTTCTCCCTCTCTGCCCGCTGTCACCCAGTTCTCCTTCTCTTGCTTCCCCCATACTCCCTCATTCTGCACTCCTCCTCTTTCTCCCCAATCTCACAAATCCCCCCCCTGCTATTCTCACCTCTCGAGAACACGCACTCTCACACCCTCAAACTGCTCCATTGCTCTCGTCCTCTCTTTATCAGCCCTTCATCTGGTCTTTATTGGTGCAGGTCAAACTCCCCTGTCAACACGGGCTTCATTTGTCAACGGTTACTTCCCCCTTCTGAGCTCAGAGACGCAGAGAATCCTCGACAGAATGGACGACAGCGAGACTTACATGAATGTGACGTTCACAAAAACGGACTCAGAGACTGCTTCCCGATGTAAGGGGGACTGAAATACGTTGCGAGGGAGATTCAGTTTTTTCTTGACCACGGGGGTGTGTGATGGGTCGATGCGGAGCGAGATTCGCACTGTGTCTGACCCCGGGAGTGTGTGATGAAGTGGCGTGGAGGGGAGAATCACACTGTGTCTGACCCTAGGGATGTGTAATGGGACGGTGTGGAGGGTGATTCACTCTGTGTCTAACCCGATGAATGTGCAATGGGACGGTGTGGAAGGAGCTTCAATCTGTGTCTGACCTAAGGAGTGTGGGATAGGACGGTGTGGAGGGAGATTCCCTCTGTGTCTGACACCGGAGTGTGTGATGGGACGGTGTGGAGGGAGATTCACTCTGTGTCTGACCCCGGGAGTGTGGGATAGGACAGTGTGGAGGGAGATTCACTCTGTGTCTGACCCCGGGAGTGTGTGATGGGAACGTGTGGAGGGAGATTCACTCTGTGTCTGACCCCGGGAGTGTGTGATGGGAACGTGTGGAGGGAGATTCACTCTGTGGTCTGACCCCGGGAGTGTGTGATGGGACGGTGTGGAGGGAGATTCACTCTGTGTCTGACCCTCAATCTTCTGTCTCCAGCTGAACCTGATGTATCCTACGTGCAAGTTAATTTCAAGACCCTCTCAGCGCCGAGGGTCCGAACAGATCGAGGTCAGTTTCAATTTTGTTAGTTTGTCCCTGTTTAGGTGACGTGTCCAAACCTGTCGAGAGATCTCAGGTCAAACGTACAGTTTACCCAAATTATTACTTGTTTGAGAATAACACGGTGGGTACACGTGAGAGATGCGAAGAACGGGGAACTCTCTTTGATGGTCGGTGTGGAGTGTTGCGCCCTGGGAGGGGCGGATTAGAGGTAGCGCCTTTTGATGGAGTGTGGAGTGAGAGCTGTGGAAAGCTGGCATGGTATAGGGCGAGTGGAGGAAGGGGCAATAAGGAGCGAGCTCTGTCTCGCGGGTTTGGTGGAAATGAGTCAGTGTCGTGCCGTTTTGGTGAGGAGGGAGCACAGTGGAAGAGACGGTGAGGAGGGGGTGCGGTATAAAACCTTAACCCCTCTCTCCTTTTCTAACCCCACTGTCTGTTCCCCCTTTCCCCTTCTCTCACCCGGTCTCTACTCTGCCTCGCTCTCCTGTCTCTTTCTCACTCTTTTTCCCCTGCTGTCTCCCAATGTCCCCTTCTCTTCGCCCTCTCTCATTGCCCCCGTTTCTCCTCTATCACAGTCACCGTCTCTACCTCTATCGGTCTCCCTCTCTCACTCTTCCGCTCTATCTCTCCTCACTCTCATACCCCCGTCTGTCCGCCCGTTCTTCCCAACTCTCTCTATCGCTGTTTCCCGCTCATCTCCCCTTTACGCCTTCCCCTCCTCACTATCCACCCCTCTCTCCTGCTCACGACGCTCTGCCACCCTCCCTTTTTCCCCTCTCGTTGAAATTATCGTTCTCGTTACCACTTCCATCCTCTATCTTCTCATTCCCCTCCATTCATCTCTCACACCTCTCACTCCGCTTTCCCCTCTACCCACTTTCTCTCACTCTCTCCCCTTTCCCCGTTCTCCGTCGCAGTTCTTTCTGTTGCATTTTCCTGCCCAATGCTCGTATCGCGCTCTCCCATCGTTGTCTGTCGTTATCGCTTTCTCAATTTCTCCGCGTCTCTGTCCTCTCTCCACCATCCTCACTCTCTCGCTCGCTGTCTCACCCCTTCTCTCCTCCTCTCTTATGCCCCTTTCTCTTCCCTTACCCCTCGCTCTTCTGTCTCTCCCCGACTCCCTAACCCTATCTCTACCGCTCTCACCCTCTTTCCTAACTGTTTTTTCTCTCACTCTCTCTCCAGTCGGTGTGACCTCCACTTACTCAGAGCTGAACTTTTGGAAAGAGGAACCCCGCATCGATGAGGACGAAGGTCCTCCCATTTCCTCGGGATCCGGCGGAGTGTCGTCCACTGCACAAACAGGTCAGAGTTCACAACGATGACGTCAGTCTGGAGGGTCCCGTGTTCTAGTCGCAAGAGTCGTAGTTTCTAATGCATCTGTCTCCTGTACCTGGACCATATCCCTCCAGACCCGTTATTCCATGTACCTGTCCAAGTTTTACATAAATATTAAAAGTGATCTTGCATTCATCACTTCATCTGGTAGGTCATTGCACACTCCCACCGCTCTCTGCGTGAAGAAGCCCCCTCCCCCCCATGTTCCCTTTAAACGTTTCACCCTTCCCCTTAACACATGTACTCTTGTTTTTATTTTTCTTCCCAAGCCACAGTAGAGAAAGCCTGCTTGCATTCACTCTCTCTGTTCCTTCCCAATATTATAAGACCATACGGCAAAGGAGCAGCAGAATTCTATTCGGCCCATCGAGTCTGCTCCGCCATTTTATCATGAGCTGATCCATTCTCCCATTTGTTCCCACTCCTCCGCCTTCTCAGTACAACCTTTGATGCTCTGGCTACTCAGATACCTATCAATCTCTGCCTTAAATACACCCCATGATTTGACCTCTACTGCCGCCCTTGGCAAGAAATTCCACAGATGCACCACCCTCTGGCAAAAAAACAAATGATCTTCGCAACTCTGTTCTGAATGGGCGCCCTTCAATCCTTCAGTCATGCCCTCTCGTACTGGAGTCCCCCGCCATGGGAAACAACTTTGCCACATCCACTCTGTCCGGCCTGATGATTTATCCACTCTGACTTGCCTCAACACCAGTCTCCTTCAGGGACGGAGGATAAACCCTGTCAGGGCCCGGGGATTTATCCACTATGACTTGCCTCAACACCAGTCTCGTTCAGGGACCGAGGGTAAACACTGTCAGGGCCTGGGGATTTATCCACCCTGACTTGCCTCAACACCAGTCTTCTTCAGGGACCGAGGGTAAACCCTGTCAGGGCCTGGGGATTTATCCACCCTGACTTCCCTCAACACCAGTCTCCTTCAAGGACTGAGGGTAAACCCTGTCAGGGCCTGGGGACTTATCCACCCTGACTTGCCTCAAGACAACAATCACCTCCACCTCTTCAACCTCTATAGGTTCCATGACCTCAATACTAGTTTCGCTCATTTCCATAGGCTCCTTGTCAGTTTCCTTAGTAAATACAGAAGCAAAAAAAAAAAAACATTTAAGCTCTCTGCCATTTCTTTTGGTTCCATACGGAGCCGACCACACAGATTTTCAAGAGGGGCAATTTTATCCCTTTCTATCCTTTTGCACTTAATATATCTGCAGAATCTCTTAAGATTATTCTTCACCTTGACTGCCAGAACAACCTCATGTCTTCTTTTAACCCTCCTGATTTCTTTCTTAAGCATTTTCTTGCAGTTTTTATTCTCCTCGAGAATCTCATTTGTTCCTTGTTTCCTATACATGTCATACATTCTCTCTTTTTCTTAATCAGAGTTCTAATATCCCGAGAGAACCAAGCTTCCTTAATCTCATTCACTTTGCCGTTAATCCTGTTAGGAACATACAAACTCTGCACGCTCAAAATTTCTCCATTGACGGCCTCCCAATTACCAACCACATCCTTGCCAGAGAACAACCTGTCCCAATTCACGCGTTTTAGATCCTTTTTCGTTTCATCAAATTTGGCCTTTTCACAGTTTAGAATTTCAACCCGAGGACCAGATCTATCTTTATCCATGATCAAGTTGAAACTAATGGCGGTATGATTACTGTCCCTCGGTGTTTCCCCACACTGAATTCCGTCACCTGTTTCCTAATAGGAGATCTAAAATTGCATCCTCTCTAGTTGGCACCTCTACATATTGATATAGAAAACTTTGCTGAATACATTATAAAAACACGAAACCTTCTGGAACTTTAATAGTATGGTTGCTACAATCAATATGTAGAAAATTAAAATACCCTAATATCACAACTTTTTGTTTCCTGCAGTTGTCTGCTCTCTCCCTCTCTCTGCAGATTTGATCCTCCAATTCTCACTGACCATTGTGTGGTTTATAATACAACACCATTAATGTGGTCATCATGTCTTTCCTGCTTCTCAGCTCCACACATATGGCCTCGGTAGCCGAGCGCTCTAATTGTCTTGCTTGAGCACTGTTGTAACATTTTCCCTGACTAGCATTGTCACCACCCCCACCACCACCCTTCATCCCTCTGCCTCTTTCACGTCTGAAACATCGGAACCCTGGAACATTAAGCTGCCGTCTTGCCCCTCCTGTAGCCAAGTTTCACTAATTGCTATGATGTGATAATTCCCCGTGTCAATCCACGCCCTCAGCTTGTCTGCCTTCCGGACAATACTCCTCGCATTGAAATAGACACGCCTCCGAAGATTGTAACACCCATACACAACACTTCTATTTCTGACTTTGCATGAACTTTTAACACATTTGATTTCCACCCCCGCTCCATGATCTGCTCTGTCCCTCCAGTTCCCACCCCCTGCAAATCTAATTTAAACGCTCCCCATTCAGCGCTCGTGGTTTTATACGTTTCTGTGAGGTCACCACTACGTTCCAAGGATTAAAGTCCCAACCTGTCCGACCTCTCTGCACAGATCATTCCCTCGAGACAAGACAACATCCTCATTCACCTCCTTCGCTCTCCTCCTTTTTCACATTTCTCACTCCACACTCTCTGCCCCTCCCCTACACGCTTATCCTCCTCCTCCACCAATGTCTTTCTCTACTCGGTTTCCGACTCTCCTCAACCACTCTCTTAAAAACAAAACCTTTCCCCGACTATGCACTTCTATTTCCCCATCTCCCCAATCTTCCCGCTCCGCCCCATTCTCCTCCCCTATTATCCCTCCACCTTTTCTCCTTCCCCCTCTCTCGTCCCTGCCTACTTTCTTTTTCACTACCACCCCCTCCCTCAGCTCTCTCTCCTCCTCGTCATCGACTCTCACCTAATCCTATTCCCTCTGTCTCCCGGCACCCGAAGACCTTGTTAAAGTCTAAGTAGATTACATTTACTCCCCGTGCCTGAGCAGTTCCTCTCCATCATATTCGCCCGACAGCTCTCCCTGGGTCTCAGACCATCCAGTATCTCTCTCCTTCCTACATCTCGACCCTCCCTACTTCCCCACTCCCTTCCTCTCAAATCAGTCATTTCTTTCCCCGTTTCCTCCTATCTTCCTCTCTTCCATCTCCCAGTGTGATCGGCCATCTGGGATCCTGTGACTGAATTTGTTAAAGTCAGTGTACATTTTACCTGGCAATCAAGACAAGCGGGTCATCCGGAATCAAATCGATCAGTCTAATCATCCTAGGCCTCACTCCATTATGCAGAGCAACCCAACAAATGCCTTATTGAAGTCCCTGCACACCATGTCATCTACACTCTCATCAGCCGTCTTGATGCCTCTCTCCAAAGATGGAAAGCTGACATGTTCTCTCCGTGGACACTGTCTGCAATTCCTCCTGCCTCGGTGCAGGAATAATCATTGATCCCCACCCAAACCGGACTCCCTCCCATCGTTGGGGGGGGGGTGTTGGGGTTGAGGTATTAGATTATCGGACAACCTCCTGGAGCGATCAGATGGACTCCTGAACTTCTCAGCATAACCGTTGATGCGCTGACTACTCAGATACCTATCAATCTGTGCCTTAAATACACCCCATGACTTGACCTCGCTGCCGCCCTTGCAACAAATTCCACCGAATCACCACCGTCTGGCTATATAAAAAAAAATAATCTTCACATCTCTGTTCTGAATGGGTGCCCTTCAATCCTTCGGTCATGCCCTCTCGTATTAGACTCTCCTACCATGGGAAACAACATCGCCACATCCAGTCTGTCCATGCCCTTCAAAATTAGAAATGTTTCTATGAGGTCCCCGCTCATTCTTCTAAACTCCAAGGAGTACAGTCCAAGAGCGGTCAAACGTTCCTCAAATGTTAACCCTCTCATTCCCGGATTCATTCCAGGGAATCTTCTCCGAACCCTCTCCAAAGTCAGCACAGCCCTTCTTAAATAAGGAGCCCAAAACTGTACATTGTATTCCAAGTGCGGTCTTACCAGTGCCTTACAGAGCCTGAATATCACATCCCTGCTGCTATACTGTATTCCTCTAGAAAAGAATTCCAGCATTGCATTCGCCTTCTTCACCACCGACTCAACCTAAAGGTTATCCTGCAAGAGGACTCCCAAGTCTCGATGCATCTCAGAACTTTGAATTCTCTGCCCATTTAAATAATAGTCTGCCCTTTTATTTCTTCTACCGTGACCATATACTTTCCAATATTGTATTTCATTTGCCACTTCTTTGCCCATCCCCCAATCTATCTAAGACTGTCTGCAGACTTTCTGTTTCCTCAGCACTAAAGGCACCCTGCCTACCTTTGTATCATCAGAAATCATAGCCAATAAGCCCTCTATTCTGTAATCCAAATCGTTGACTTAGAGCATAATAAGAAGCGGCCCCAACACGGACCCTATGGAACACCACAGGTAACCGGGAGCCAAACAGAATGGGATCCCTTTATTCCCACCCTGTTTCCTGCCGAACAGCCAACGATCTATCCAAGTAGATATAACTCCATCAAATCTCCGCTCATTCATCTACGCTCCAGGGAATAAATTCCTATCTCATTCATCATTTTTCTGTAGCTCTGTTTCTAAAGTCCCGGCAACATCCTTGTAAATCTTCTCTGCACTCTTTTAACCTTATTAATATCCGTTCTGTAATTAGATTACCAGAACTACACATAACACTCCAAATGCGTCCTCACCAATGTCTTACACAACATCACCAGAACATTCCAACTCTTATACTCAGTACTTTGGTTTATAAAACCCAAAGTGCCAAACGCTCACTTTACTACCCTATCTACCTGTGATGCCATTTTAGGGAATTATTTTATCTGTATTCACAGATCCCTCTGTTCTACTGCACTCCTCAGTGTCCTATCATTTACCTTGTATGAACTACCTTGGATTGTCCACCCAAAGTGAAATACCTCACACTTGTCTGCATTAAACTCCATCTGGCATTTTTCAGCCCATTTTTCCAGCTGATCCAATTCCCTCTGCAAGCTTTGAAAATCTTCCTCACTGTCCACTAGAGCTCTAAAATTTGTATCATCAGCAAGCTTGCTGATCCAATTTATCACATTATCGTTCAGATAATTGATACAGATGACAAGTAACAAGGGAGTCAGCACTGATCCCTGTGGCACACCACTAGTCCCAGGCCTCCACTGAGAGTAGCAATCCTCCACTACCACTCTCTGGCTTCCTCCAATCAGACAATGTCTAATGCAATTTACTACATCACCATGTATACGTAAGGGGTTTCTTCTTTCTTTATGTTACTGCGACTGCGATCTAGCGCCTGAATCTTCCTAACTAACCATGCATGCGTTACTTGTCAAAGGCCTTACTGAAGTCCATATAGACAACATCCACCACCTTCCCTGTCAGGGCCCGGTATTTATCCACTCTGACTGGCCTCAACACTAGTCTCCTTCAGGGACCGAGGGTAAACTCTGTCAGGGCCTGGGGATTTATCCACTCTGACTTGCCTGAACACCAGTCTCCTTCAGGGACCGAGGGTAAACAGTGTCAGGGCCCGGGGATTTATCCACTCTGACTTGCCTCAAAATTTGTAACCTTCAGGGACCGAGGTTAAACCCTGTCAGGGCCCTTGATTTATCCACTCTGACTTGCCTCAACACAAGTCTCCTTCAAGGACCGAGGGTAAACCCTGTCAAGGCCTGGGGATTTATCTACTCTGACCTGCCTCAACACCAGATTCCTTCAGGGACCGAGGGTAAACACTGTCAGGGCCTGGGGATTTATCCACCTTGACTTGCCTCAAGACAACAATCACCTCCTCCTCTTCAACCTCTATAGGTTCCATGACCTCACTACTTGTTTCGCTCATTCCCAGAACGAATGTACTATGATTGTCAGTTTCCTTATTAAATACAGATGCAAAAAAAACATTTAATTTCTCCTCCATTTCTTTTGGTGCCATGCGCAGCCGACCACTTTGATTTTCAAGAGGACCAGTTTTATCCCTTGCTATCCTTTTGCATTTAATATACCTGTAGGAGCTCTTAAGATTATTCTTCACCTTGACTGCCAGAACAAACTCATGTCTTCTTTTAACCCTCCTGATTTCTTTCTTAAGCATTTTCCTGCACTTGTTATACTCCTCAAGAATCTCATTTGCCCCTCGTTTCCTATACATGTCATACATTCTCTCTTTTTCTTTATCAGAGTTCTAATATCCCGAGAGAACCAGGTTCCTTAATCTTATTCACTTTGCCTTTAATCTTGTTAGGAACATACAAACTCTGCACTCTCAAAAGTTCTCCTTTGACGGCCTCCCACTTACCAATCACATCCTTGCCAGAGAACAACCTGTCCCAATCCACGCGTTTTAGATACTTTTTCATTTCCACAAATGTGGCCTTTTTCCAGTTTAGAATTTCAACCCGAGGACCAGATCTATCTTTATCTATGATCATGTTGAAACTAATGGCTGTATGATCACTGTCCCTCGGTGTTTCCCCACAAAGACTTCCGTCAGCTGTTTTAACTCGTTTCCTAATAGGAGATCTAAAATTGCCTCCTCTCTCGTTGGTACCACCACATATTGATATAGCAAACTTTGCTAAAGACATTATATAAACACTAAACCATCTGGACCTTTAATAGTATGGGAATCCCAATTAATATGTGGAAAATTAGAATACCCTACAATCACAACTTTATGTTTCCTGCAGTTGCCTGCTGTCTCTCTGCAGATTTTGCTCCTCCATTTATCACTGACTATTGTGTAGTCTATAATACAACTCCATTAATGTAGTCATCATGAATTTCCTGTTTCTCAGCTCCACCCATATCGCCTCGGTAACCAAGCACTTTAATCTATCCTGTTTGAGCACTGTTGTAACATTTTCCATGGTATGCAATGTCACCACACCCTACCCCCACCCTTCATCCCTCTGCCTCTATCACGTCTGAAACATCGGAACCCTGGAACATTAAGCTGCTGCCCTGCCCCTCCTGTAGCCAAGTTTCACTATTGGCTATGATGTGATAATTGCCCGTGTCAATCCACGCCCTCAGCTTGTCTGCCTTCCGGACAATACTCCTCACATTGAAATAGACACGCCTCCGAAGATTGCAGCACCCATACACAACACTTCAATTTCTGATTTTGCCTGAACTTTTAACAAAATTGATTTCCACCCCCGCTCCTTGATCTGCTCTGGCCCTCCATTTCCCACCCACTTCAAATCTAGTTTAAACCCTCCCCATTCAGCGCTCGTGGTTTTATACGTCTCTGTCAGGTCACCACTACACTCCAAGAATTAAAGTCCCAAACTGCCCGACCTCTCTGCACAAATCAGTCCCTCGAGACGAGACAACATCCTTTTTCTCCTCTTTCGCTCTCCTCCACTTTCACATTACCCACCCCACACTCTCTGCCCCTCCCGTACACCGTTATCCTCCTCCTCCTCCACCTATCTCCTCCTCTGCTCGGTTCCCAATTCGCCCCAAACACACACTTAAAAAAAACTTTCCTTGTCTTTGACCTTCTAACACCCTATCTCCCCTCTCTTCCTCCTCCGCCCACAATCTTCCCCTATTACCTCCCCTCCTTTTTCCCGTCCCCCTCTCTCGTCCCTGTCTACTTCCTTTCTCACTAACACCCCTTACCTCCCTCAGCTCTCTCTGATCCTCGTCATCCACACTCACCTCAGTCCTGTGCCATCTGGCTCCCGGCACCCCGGAGTACTGTACCATCGGACACCTTGTTAAAGTCTTGGTAGATTACATCTACTTCCCGTGCCTGATCCGTCCTTCCAGATCAAAGTATCCCGACAGCTCTCCCTGGGTCTCACGCCATCCAGTATTTCTCTCCCTCCTCCATCTTCCACCCACCCTACTTCCCCACTCCCTCCCTCTCTCATCAGTCAATTCTTTCTCAGTTTCTCCCTCCCTTCCTATCTTCCATCTCCCAGAATGATCAGCCATCTGGGATCTTGTGACTGCACTCGTTAAGGTCAGTGTACATTTTATCCGGTAAAGCAGGTCATCCGGAATCCAATCGGTCGGTCTAATCGCCCCAGGCCTCAATCCATTATGCAGAGTAGCCCAACAAATGCCTTATTGAAGTCCCTGCACATCATGCCAACTGCACTGTCTCATCAGCCGTCTTGGTTCCTCTCTCCAAAGACAGAAAACTGACATGTTCCCTCCGTGGACACTTGTCTATACTTCCTGCTGCCTCGGTGCAGCAGCCAGATTAATCATAGACCCCTACCCAACCCGGACTCCCTCCCATCGGGGGGAGGGGGGTGTTGGGGGTGGGATTGAGATATTAGATTACCGAATTGATGAAGCGAACTGATGGACTCCTGACCTCACGATCGACCTCATCGTGACCCCTTGCACGTTATCGTCTGCCTGCACAGCCCTCTCTCTGTAACTGTGACGCTTTACTCTGCATTATGTGATTGTTTTACGCTGCTCGACAACTATGAAAGGATTTGCAACTCTGGATGTAACTGGGACCTCGCCTGTCCGTGATGCATATAAATGATCTGGATTAAATTGTAGAGGGCTGCTTTAGACAAATAAAAAACATAGAAAACATACAGCTCAATACAAGCCCTTCGACCCACAAAGCTGTTCCGAACACGTCCCCACCTAAGAACTACAAAGGCTTTCCCCATATCCTCTGTTGTTTTAAGCTGGATGTAGATATCGAGAGTCATATAAAGATCGTATCATTTCCGCCTTCACCACCACCGCCGGGAACCCTTTCTAGTCATTCACCACTCTCTGTGTAAACAAAATACCCCTGATATCTCTTTTATACCTACTTCCAAGCACCTTCAAAGTATTCCCTCACGTGCTAACCATTTCAGCCCTGAGAAAAAGCCTACATGATCAATACGATCAATGTCTCTCCTTATCTTGTACACCACTATAAATTCATCTCTACCTCCATCGCTCTAAGGAGAAAAGGCCCGAGTTCACTCACGCTATTCTTATAAGGCATGCTCCCCAATCCAGGCAACATCCTTGTAAAACTCTTACGGTTTCCAAGTCATTCATATAGTGAGAAACATTGAAAACCTACAGCACGATACAGGCGTTTCAGCTCACAAACCTCTGCCGAACATGTCCCTACCTTAGAAATCATTAGGCTTACCGATAGCCCTTTATTTTCTGCGGTCCATGTACCTATCCAAAAGATTCTTAAATGACTCTATCGTGTCCGCCTCCAGCACCGTTGCCGGCAGCCCAATCCACGCACTCACCAATGTCTGCTTAAACAACATACTCCTGACATGTCCTCTGCACCTACTCCCCAGCTCGTTCAACGTGTGTCCTCTTGTTGCAAGCATTTCAGCCCTGACACGACTCATCCTCCCTCGCTACAAAGAGAAAACGCCGAGTTCACTCAACCTGTTCTCATAAGGCATGCTCCCCAATCCAGGAAACATACTAGAAAATCTCATTTGGATCCATTCTATAGCTTCCAAATCCTTCCTTTAGTGAGTCAACCAGAACGGAGCACACTACTCAATCTAGGGTCTGAACATTGTCCGACATAACAGAAACATTTCCTCGTAGCTCCTAAATTCAATTCCACGATTGATGAAGGACAATTTACCGTATTTCTTTTTTAACCACCGATCCAATCTACGTAGCAGCTTTGAGTGTCCTATGGACTCAGGACCGAAGATCCCTCTGATCCACCACACTGCCAAGAGTTTTATCATTAATACTATATTGAATAATATATTGACCTACCAAAATGAACATACATCACACTTATCTGTGTGGAACTCCATCGGACACTTCTCAGTCAGTTTTGCATCCTTTCAATGTCCCGCTGTAACATCTGACAACCCTCCACACTATCCAGAACACCACCACCCATAGTGTCACCAGCAACATCATTAACCCATCCCTCCACTTCCTCATTCAGTTTATTTATAAAAACCACAAAGGGTAGGTGGCGCAAAACAACTTTCTGAGGCACACCGCTAGTAACAGGTGTCCAACCAGAATATGACCCTTCCACAAGCATAATTTACCTTTTGTGGGCAAGCCAGTTATTGATCCACAAAACAATATCCCCTTGGATCCCATGACTTCTTACGTTCACAATAATCCTTGCTTGGGGTATCATATCAAATACCCTGCTAAAATTCATATACACTACATCTCCGGCTCTACCTTCATCAATGCGCTTAGTCACGTCCTCAAAATACTCTATCAGACTCGTGAGGCACGACCTGCCTTTGGCAAAGCCAGAATAACTATTCATATTTATATTAAACCTCTCAAAATGTTCATAAATCCTGCCTCTCAGGATCTTCTCCATCAACTAAGCAACCACTGAACTCAATGGCCTATAATTTCGTGAGCTATAAATTCTCCACTTCTTGAATAAGGGAACAACATTCCCAACCTTCCAATCCTCCGGAAACCCTCCCGTCCTCGTTGATGATGTAACGGTCATTGCCAGAGGCTCAGCAATCTCCTACCTCGCTTCCCACAGTAGCCTGGGGTACGTCCCATCCGGTCCCGGTGACTTGTCCAACTTGATGCTTTCCAAACGTTCCAGCACATCCTCTTTCTTAATTTCTACATTCTTAAGCTTTTTTTAATCCACTGCAAGTGATCCCTTCAATCTCCACAACATAATCGCTCCAAGTGCTGATCCACGCTCTAAGCTCATCCGATCTTCGAATTCAAATAGACACATCTCAAACATTGGACTGAGCGCGTCTCTTCTCCATCAGCTGCCTATCCTTCCTTTCTCCATTGTCTCCAAAATTTCTCTATTTGTGAGCCAACCTCTCTTTCCTTTGTCAATTCGGTTCGGTTCCAAACCCCTAGCAATTCTCGGTTAAAACCTCCCCAGAAGCCTTAGCAAACGTCCCCGCCAGGATATTAGTCCCCTTCGAATTAGTCCCCATCCTTTTTGTAGATGTCACCCTGGCCCCAACAGAGCTCCAAATGATACAGAAATATGAATTCCTGTCCACTGCTCCAATCCCACAGCCACGCATTTATCTTCCACCTCATTCTATTCCTATTCTCACTGTCAAGTGGCTCAGGCAGGAACTCCGCGATTACTACCTTTGAGGTTCTACTTATTTTTTTTCCTAAATCTTGCAGTATTTCTTCAGGACCTCCTCCCTTTTCCTGCTTTTGTCGTTGCTACCAATATGTACCAAGATTAACCATATAACCATATAACAATCACAGCACGGAAACAGGCCATCTCGGCACTCCTAGTCCGTGCCGAACTCTTAATCTCACCTAGTCCCACCTACCCGCACTCAGCCCATAACCCTCCATTCCTTTCCTGTCCATATACCTATCCAATTTTACCTAAAATCACGCAACTGAACTGGCCTCTACTATTTCTACAGGAAGCTCATTCCACACAGCTATCACTCTCTGCGGAAAGAAATACCCCCTCGTGTTTCCCTTAAACTTCTGCCCCTTAACTCTTAAATCATGTCCTCTCGTTTGAATCTCCCCTACTCTCAGTGGAAGCAGCCTATTTACGTCAACCCTATCTATCCCTCTCAAACTTTTAAATACCTCAATCAAATCTCCCCTCAACCTTCTACGCTCCAATGAATAGAGACCTAACTTGTTCAACCTTTCTCTGTAACTTAAGTGCTGAAACCCAGGTAATATCCTAGTAAATCGCCTCTGCACTCTCTCTAATTTATTGATATCTTTCCTATAATTCGGTGACCAGAACTGTACACAATATTCCAAATTTGGCCTTACCAATGCCTTGTACAATTTTTAACGTTACATCCCAATTGCTGTACTCAGTGCTCTGATTTATAAAGGCCAGCATTCCAAAAGCCTTCTTCACCACCCTATCTACATGAGACTCCACCTTCAGGGAACTATGCACTGTTATTCCTAGATCTCTCTGTTCCACTGCATTCATCAATGCCCTACCATTTACCCTGTGTGTTCTATTTGTATTATTCCTGCCAAAATGTAGAACCTCACACTTCTCAGCATTAAACTCCATCTGCCAACGTTCAGCCCATTCTTCTAAACGGCATAAATCTCCCTGCAAGCAATGAAAACCCACCTCATTATCCACAACACCTCCTACCTTAGTCTCATCGGCATACTTACTAATCCATTACTAATCCAATTTACAACCCCATCATCCAGATCATTTATGTATATTACAAACACCATTGGGCCCAAAACAGATCCCTGAGGCACCCCGCTAGTCACCGGCTTCCATCCCGATAAACAATTGTCCACCACTGCTCTCTCGTATCTCCCATCTATCCACTGTTGAATCCATTTTATTACTCCAGCATTAATACCTAACGACTGAACATTCTTAACAAACCTCCCATGTGGAACATTGTCAAAGGCTTTGCTGAAGTCCATATAGACTACATCCACTGCCTTACCCTCTTCTACATTCCTCGTAACTTCTTCAAAACATTCAATAAGGTTTGTCAAACATGACCTTCCACGCACAAATCCATGCTAGCTACTCCTAATCAGATCCTGCCTATCCAGAGAATTATTAATACTATCTCTAAGAATACCTTCCATTATTTTACCCACCACTGATGTCAAACTGACAGGTCTATAATTGCTAGGCTTACTTCTAGAACCCTTTTAAACAATGGAACCACATGAGCAAAACGCCAATCCTACTGCACAATCCCCGTTTCTAATGACATCTTAAAGATCTCCTTCAGAGCTCCTGCTATTTCTACACAACCCTCCCTCAAGGTCCTGGGGAATATCCTGTCAGGACCCGGACATTTTTCCACTTTTAAATTTCTTATAAGCGCCAGTACTTCCACCTCTTTAATTGTCATAGGTTCCATACCTTCCTTTCTTGTTTCCCACACCTTACACAATTCAATATCCTTCTCCTTAGTGAATACCGAAGAGAAGAAATCGTTCAAAATCCCTCCCATCTCCCTCGGCTCCACACATAGCTGACCAATCTGATTATCTAAGGGGACAATTTTATCCCTCACTATCCTCTTGCTTTTAATATAACAATAGAAACCTTTCGGATTTACTTTCTCCTTATTTGCCAAACCAATCTCGTATCTTCTTTTAGCTTTTCTAATCTATTTCTTAAGATTCCGTTTACATTCTTCATATTCCTCGAGCTATTCCTTTACTCCATGCTGCCTATATCTATTGTAGACATCCCTCATTTTCCGAACCAAATTTCTAATATCCCTTGAAAGCCATAGTGCTTTCAAACCTTTAACCTTTCCTTTCAACCTGACAGGAACATAAATATTCTGTACCCTCGTAATTTCACCCTTAAATGACCTCCATTTCTCTATTACATCCTTCCCAGAAAACAACTTGACCCAATCCACTCTCTCTAAATCCCTTTGCATCTCCTCAAAGTTTGCCTTTCTCCAATCAAAAATCTCAACTCTCGGTCCTGCCCTGTCCTTCTCCATAATTATATTGAAGCTAATACTATTGTGATCACTGGACCCGAAGTGCTCCCCAACGCATACATTTGTCAGCTGTCCTATCGTATTCCCTAACAGAAGATCCAACAGTGCCCCATCTCTAGTCGGTACTTCTATGTATTGTTTCAAAAAACTATCCTGCACACATTTCACAAACTCTAAACCATCCAGCCCTTTTACAGAATGAGCTTTCCAGTCTACGTGTGGAAAATTAAAACCTCCCACAATCACCACCTTGTGTTTACTACAAATATTTGCTATCTCCTTACACATTTGCTCTTCCAACTCACGCTCTCCATTAGGTGGCCTGTAATACACTCCTATCAGTGTTGCTACACCTTTCCCATTCCTCAATTCCATCCAAATAGCCTCCCTAGAGGAGCTCTCTAATCTATCCTTCCAAAGCACCGCCATAAGATTTTCTCGGACAAGCAATGCAACACCTCCTCCTCTGGCCCCTCCTACTCTATCACACCTGAAGCAACTAAATCCAGGAATATTTAGTTGCCAAACACACCCTTCCTGCAACCATGTTTCACTAATAGCTACAACATCATAATTCCGGGTATCAATCCACGCTTTCAGCTCATCCACCTTTCTTACAATGCTCCTAGCGTTAAAATAGATATATTTAAGATACTCTCTACCTCCTCATCTCTTTTCATCCCTAACAATGCATTCAAATTTATTATCCTTTTCTTTCTTCTCGACTACATCTTCAGGCTGAGCGCACCCCTTCTCCATCACCTGCATTTCCTCCCTCACACACTGTCTATTGACTTGTTCTACTGGTGATCTAACCTCCTCTCCCATAGTTTCCTCAAATTGATTAACGCCACCCCCCCCCCACGTCTTACTAGTTCAAAATCTGCCCTGTAGCCCTAGCAAACCTCCCTGCTAGGATATTGGTCCCCCCAGGATTCAAGTGTAACCCGTCCTTCTTGAACAGGTCACGCCTGCCCCAGAAGAGTTCCCAATGATCCCGTGATTCCTACCTTTGCGGTCCTTCTTCTTAGCTGCCTTCCTAACTCCTATACTCTCGTTGCAGGACATCTTCCCCTTTCCTACCTATGTCATTGGTACCTACATGTACAACGACCTCTGGCTCCTCACACTCCCATTCCAGGATATCTTGGACGCGATCAGAAACGTCCCGAACCCTGGCACCATGGAGGCAAATTACCATCCGGGACTCCCGATATCCTCCACAGAACCCCCTGTCTGAACCTCTATCTATCGAGTCCCCTATTACTATGGTCCTCTTTCTTCTATCCCTACCCTTCTGAGCTACAGGGCCGTCCTCTGTGCCGGAGGCCCGGCCACTGTCACTTCCACCAGGTAGGCTGTCCCCCACAACAGTACTCAAACATGAGTACTTATTGTCAAGGGGTACAATAAGATCTGAGGCTGTTCTCCTTTACACTACAAGATATCGTGGACCAGATCAGAAACATCTCGGACACTGGTACCTGGGAGGCAAACGACCATCCGCGTTTTTTCGTACGTCCACAGAATCGCCTATCTGACCCCCGAACTACAGAGTCCCCTATCGCTACTGCATTCCTTTTCCTTTCCCTGTACATCCGAGCCACGGGACCAGACTCTCTTACAGAGGCACGACCATTGTTGCTTCCTCCAGGTAGGCCGTTACCACCCAACAGTAATCAGGCAGGAATACCTTTTGTTAGTGGGCACTTATGAAAATCTATGTACATTACATCCAGCACCCGATCTGTCCTCCACAATCAAATTGGTAACACAAATCTCCATCTCCAGAACAGTCTACCATCTGAGCCCTTGTTAATAGCCTGTTCAAACATCTGTATTGTACATCTGCTACCAATTCCTCTTCTGTTCCCCCACCATTCAAATCAGCCTGACAAATCTCCCTGCATCTCACGCCACATGTCATCTCATTCGTCCTTCTCTCTTCTACTCTACCTATTTTCCCCTCTCCCGCCCAGTCCCACGGCTCCATTCCTTCTCGGTCCTCTCTCCCATCTTCCAGACTGATCTACCATCTGGGATCTTGGTACCGGACTTGTCAAGCTTCCATTCTGTCTATCAATCGATGCATATTAATCCTTCAAACCCCTCTTGGTCCACACCATTCTGTACAGTTAGTCTACCTCGGGAAAATAGTTAAATGTCTTATTGACTTCCCTGGTCACCATGTCTACCACCCTGTTCTCATGAAACTTCCTGGTTCCTCACTAAAAATATAAACACTGCTCCACCCATGATCGCAAAGAACCCATGATCGCGTTGTGGAAAGAGCTGAGCCCAGCTCCAAAACCAGCCCACCCTCCATGAACTGTTTCTGCACATCCTCCTCCCTCGGGAAAGCAGCCAGCATCCTCAAAGAACTACCTCGACCCACCCTAAATAATCTCTCCTCTGCACACTCCTATCCGTGAGAAGATGGAAAGCATGTCTCACTCGGCTCAGGGACATCTTCCACACCACTGCTACCAGACTATTGAAGGGTCCGTTACTGCAGTAAGATATAAACCTTCGTGGCCCTTGCGTATAATTGTCTGCCTGCGTGCATTTTCCTTTTATTCTGCAATCGGTTTTTATTTCACTCCGTTCTACTCCAATGATGTGATCTGTATCTATGTATGTGTCTGGGAACTCTCCCGTGTCTGTGATCGATATAATTAATCTGGATGGCAATGCAGAAGGGTGTGTTGGTACGGTTGCAGATGATACAGAGTTAGGTGGTGTTGTGGATCGTGCAGAAGGCCTGCAAAGCTGCTCCGAGGGGAGGGGGGATTAAACTAGATTTGCAGGGGGAGGGGAACCACCCCTGAGCCGATAGAGCCGATAGTCAGGTCGAGGAGGATAACGGTCATTCCAGAGCTGCATGCACAGTGCATGGAGTATAGCCATATTTAACATATAAAGAGGCTTTGAGGAAAGATAAGCAGAGTTAAGGGTGCAAAGGTACTAAGGTAGAAGAGCTAAACTGCGTCCACCTCAGTGCAAGAAACAGCAGGAGCAAAGGAGATGAATTGAGACCTTGGATACATATATGGAATTATGATGTTCTGGCCATTACAGAGACATGGCTGGAACCAGGGAAGGAAAGGATTCTCAATATTCCCGGATTTCAATGATTTAGAAGGAATATAGATGAGGGGTGGGGGTGGGGAGAACGGAAGGAGAGGTGGCATTACTGGTCGGGGATAGTATTACAACTACAGAAAGGGTAGGTAATGTAGCAGGATCCTCTTTTGGGGCAGTTTGGGCGGAAGTCAGGAACGGCGAGGGAGCAGTTACTCTTTTCGGAGTATTCTATCGGCCCGCTGGTACCTGCAGAGATACGGAGGAGCAGAGTTAGAGGTAGATTTTGGAAAGATGCCAAAATAACAGGGTTGTTATCATGGGTGACTTTAACTTTCTTACCTGATTAGTTCTAATGCTCCAGATGGGACAGAATTTGTTAAGTGCGTCCAGGACGGATTCCTGTCATAATATGTTGGTAGGCCGAGTAGAGAGAGATGCAATACTAGATCCAGTATTAGGTAACGAACCGAGTTAGGTCACAGGTCTCTCAGTTTGTGCAGCATCTGGGTGACAGTGAACATCTCTCCCTGGCCTTTAACATTATCATGGAAAATGATAAAACCAGAGAAAACAGGAATTTGTTTTTAATTGGGAAAGCGCAAATTATGAGGCTATGAGGCTAGAACTTAGGGGTGTGAATTGGGATGATGTTTTTTTTTTTGGAGGGAAATGTACTATGGAAAAGTGATGAATGTTTAGGGATCTCTTGCATGATGTTAGGAATACATTTGTCCCGGTGAAGAAGGTAATGAATGTTAGGGTGAATGATCCATGGTTGACAAGTGAGTTGGAAAATCTATTCAGGTTGAAGAAGGCGGCATACATCAGGTTTAGGAAGCAAGGATCAGATGGGGCTATTGAGGAATATAAACTAGAAATAAAGCAGATTAAGAAGGGGCTGAGGAGAGCAAGATGGGGGCATGAGAAAGCCTTGGCTAGTAGGGTAAAGGAAAACAACAAGGCATTCCTCAATTATGTGAAGAACAAAAGGCTGACGGGAGTAAAGGTCGGACCGATTAGAGATAAAAGTGGGTAGATGTGTCTGGTGTATGTGGAAGTGAGCGAGGTCCTCAATAAATACGTCTTCGATATTCACCAATGAGAGGGAACTTTCTGAATTTGAGGACAGTATGAGTGAGGTTGATGTTCTGGAACACGTTAATGTTAAGGGAGAGGAGGTGTTGGAGTTGTTAAAATACAGTAGAACGGATAAGTCCCCGGGGCCTGTCGGAATATTCCCCAGGCTGCAGCACGAGGCGATGGAAGAGATTAACTGATCCTGTAGCTAGGATCTTTAAGTCCTCGTTGTCGACGGGGATTAGAGGGAGACGAATGTTGTCCCCTTATAAAAAAAAATGTAGTAGGGCTAGTCCGGGTAATTATAGACCAGTGAGCCTTACGTCTCTCATGGGACAGACGTAATATTTGGAAAAGATTCTTAGATATATGATCTCTGGGCATTCAGAAAATCATGGTCATTTATGAGGTCACCAGGCATTTCGATGAGGGTACTGTAGTGTAAGTGGTCTACATGGGTTTTCGTAAGGCATTTAATAAGGTTCCGCTCGGTAGGCATATTTAGAATGCCAGAAGGCAATACAGGGATGTTTTGCCAGGTAGATTCAGAATTGGCTTCCGTGCAGAACGCAGAGCGTTGTGGTGAAGAGAGTACATTCAGATTGGAGGGTTGGGACCAGTGGTGTCCCCCAAGGATCGGTTCTCGCACTGCTACCTTTCGTGATTTTTATTAACGACCTGGACGTTGTGGTAGAAGGATGGGTTGGCAAGTTTGCCGACGACAAATAAAATGGTGCTGTTGTGGATAGAGTCGAGGATTGTCGAAGATTGTAGAGACATTGATAGGATACAGAAGTGGGCTGAGCAGTGGCAGATGGAGTTCTACCCGGAGAAGTGTGAGAAGGTACACTTCAGAAGGACAAACGCCAAGGCAGAGTACAAAGTAAATGGCAGGATAGTGGATAGTGTGAAGAAGCAGAGGGATCGGGGCATTCATGGTGGTTGCTTCCCTCCCTGTTGCCTGGGAGCAGGATGTTTCTGATCATGATGCATCTTGTTTTAAAATAGACACATCTGAAACCATCGGTCTGAGCGCGTCCCTTGTCTGTCACCTGTCTGTCCTCCCTCTCGCGCTGTCCCCAAGCGTTCTCTTCCTGTGAGCCAACCTCCTCTTCCCCAGTCTCTTCAGTCCGGTTCCCATCCGTCAACAATTCGTGTTTAAACTCTCCTCAGTAGCCTTAGCAGGCCTCTCCGCCGGACTATTGTTCCCCTTGGATTCAGGTGCCACCCGTCCTTATTGTACAGGTCACACCTGGTCCAAAAGAGGAACGAATGATCCAGATCTCTGAGTTCCTGGCCCTTGCTCCAATCCCTCCGCTACTCATTTATCCTCTTCATCACTCTGTTCCTAAACTCACTTGTCCCCAGGCACAGATAGTAATCCCGATATTCTTATCTTTGAGGTCCTGGTTCTCATCTTCCTTCCTAACTCCCTATATTAAGGACCTCTTCCCTTTTCCTTCCTATATCGTTGGTACCAATAGGTATCACGACCTCAGGCTGTTATCCATCCCAGTACTGGATATCATGCACGCGATCAGAAACATCCCGCTCCCTGGCAACAGGGAGGAAAGCAACCACCAGTGTATCTTACCTGCGTCCTCAGGATCGCCTGTCTGACCCCCTAACTATAGAGTCACGATTTACTGCTGTCTTCTTGCTTTCACTACCCTTCTGAGCAACAGGGCCAGACCTTGTGCCAGGAGCGCGTCAATTGTTGTATCCCAAAGGTATGCAGTCCCCACCTCTCCCCAACAGTACTCAAACAGGAGCACTTATTGTTTAAAGGGACAGCCACACGGGTATTCTCAATTATCTGACACCTGCCTTTCCCTCCCCTGACTGTTACCCATTTATCAGTCTCCCGGGGACACGGTGTGACTGCTTGCCTGCAAATCCCCTCTATCATCTTCGCACTCTCCCTGACCAGACGAAGGTCATTGAGCTGAGTCTCTATTTCCGTATCGCCGTCCCTAAGGAGCTGTAGCTCGACGTAGCTGGTGAGGAAGTGGCCGTCCAGGAAGCTGAGATTCTCCCGGACTTCCCACATCTAACATGCAGTATATAACACTGGCCTCACAGACACTCTTCCTGTTCTGTTTCTCACAGCTAGCTCACCTCGCCTTGACCCGTTATCGCCGAAGCCCGGATGTATCAAAGCCCTGCCGCTCTGCCTCAGGTCACTCCTTTGATAACCGCTCCTTTGGTAAACGCTCCATGGGCCAGTAGCTCCCTGAACCTGCCCTGCTATCCAACTGCCGATTGGCCATCCGGTTAGAGCCAGTGACAGCCCACGTTCAATGGACTAACGCTCTCGAGACCACCTTTTCAAATAGCCGCCGCAGACCTACGAAAAGACGTCTGTTGACGCCTCTCCTTTTATTTCTCTCTTTTTCTCTCTCACCTCTCAGACGGTCAAAACTCCACCTACTCAGTGCTCAAACTTCCTAATGACGAACATGTCACCGAAGAGTATGAAAATCCTCCCATTGCACCGGGACCTGCGGAAATGTCAGTGGTTGCACAGACAGGTCAGAGTTCACAATAACGACATCACTCTTAAGGGGTCACGTGTGTTATGCACAAGTGTTCAGGTTTTAATGAATCTGCTTCGACCACTTCCTTTGGCCGCTCGTTCCACAGACGGACCACTGTCGGGGTAAACAAGATGTTGTCATTCTTGTCCCCAGTTGCATCATCTACTGCTTTCTCATTATCCCTGAGCATTTTGGTCCTCGATTATCCAAGCCTACACAAAAAATGACTCTGTCCTAACTCCCTACCCCTCCATTCTTCTCAGTCCCAATTCCTCTGAATCTCCTACCTCTCAGTCCCTACTCTTCTCTCTGTCCTCCCTCTCACAGTCCATATCACTCTCTCCTCCCTCTCAGGCCCTACTCCTCTTTCTCCCTCTGTCCCTGCTACTCTCTCTCTCTCCTCTGTCCCTACCCTTCTCCTTCCTCTCTTTCCTCCCTCTCAGTCCCTGCTCCTCTCTCTCTCTCTCTCTCTTCCCTCTCGGTCACTACCCCCTATGCCCCGTCTTTCTCGGTCCCTACCACTCTCTCTCTGCCTTCCTTCTCGTTCTATACTCCCTTCCCTTTCTCCTCCCCCTCGTTCACAAACCCTCTGTGCCCCCTTCCTCTCGGTCTCGACCACTCTCTCCTCCCTCTCAGTCCCTACTCACTCTCCCCTCTCTCTCGTCCCTACACTGCCACACACCTCCTGGTCCCGACCCTGATCTCTCCTCCTTATCAGTTCCTTATCAGTTCCTAATTTTGTCGCCCTCCTCCCTCTCAGTCCCTACCCTTTCTCTCTCCTCCGTCTTGGACCCTACACTCTCTTTGCCCCCTCTCAGTCACTACCCCCTCTCCCTTCCCTCTCAGTCCCTACCCCTCTCTCTCTCTCTTCAATTTCAACCTGACCTCCCTACTCCTGTACTTATTGCCCTGACTGCTTTCTTCACCGCCCTGTCCATCTGTGACTCCACTTTCAGAGAACCGTGTACCTATACCCCGGGTCCCTCTGCTCGACAACGCTCTTCACCTCCTTGTCTACCTGTGACTCCACCTTCAGAGAACCGTGTACCATTATGCCCTTGGGTCACTCTCTTCTACAATACTCTCCACGGTTCTGTCTACCTGTGACACCACTTTCAGAGAACAGCGTACCTCTCGCCATACGTTCTATAAACTTTCCCTAGTTTCCTCCCGTTCACCGTGCAAGTCCTACCCTGTTGTTTGTCTTCCTGAAATACGAAAGTTCAAACTAAATTGCATCTCCTTCTGCTCGGCCAACTTCCCCGGAGAATCGAGATGTCGTCTGCAAACATACATACTGTGTACTGTGCAATCCGTTATAAACTGTCGATATAATTGACAGATCGATCGGCCCACCACCGACCACCCGTGAACAGCGCTAGTGACGGGCTTCCGGTTTGAGAAACGGACTGCAACACTAAAACGTGTCTCCTATCTCCGAGCCAATTGTATACTGGATCATCCCTCCGTCCCCGCGTCGCACACCATCTCCCAGAGCGGTATACTATCTGCAGATCGATCTGATCAGTCCTCCTCAATCAATTCGGTCAGAGAGATCTCCCTGGGTTCCACAACATCTTCACACCAGTCTCCCAACTGAGCCGTTGTTAATAGCCTTGTACAAGCCTCTGTATGGAACATCTACTACCAATTACTGGTCTGTTCTCCCCAGTTAAATCCGCCGGCATATCTACCTGGGTCTCACGCCACCTGCCATCTCCTTCCCCCTTCTCTCTCTTCTACTCTCCCTCTTTCCCTCTCCCTCCCAGTCTCACCGCTCTATTCCTTCTTGGATCTCTCTCTATATTCCATCTTGCAGAGTGATCTACCATATGGGAACTTGATACAGGACTTGTCAAGCGTTCATTATGCCTATCAATCCGGACATATCGTTCGGTCAACTTCTCCTGGGTCCCACACCATTACACAGATTAGTCTACCAAGTAAAAAAAAGTCTTATTTTGTTCCTTGTTCACAATGTCTACTACCCTGTTCTCATAAAACGTCCTGTTTCCTCACTAAAAATATAAACACTCCACCGCCCATGACCGCAGGGAACTGCAGAGCGTTGTGGAAATAGCTGAGCCCAGCTCCGAAACCATCCTCCCCTCCATGATCTCTCTCAGCACATACTGCTGCTCAGATAAAGCACCCAGCGTCATCAAAGGTCCCCGGACATTCTGTCTTCTACACCCTCCCATCGGAGGGAAAATGCGAAAGCATGTATCCGGAGGCTCAAGGATAGCTTCTACACAATAGCAATCAGAATATTGAACGGACACCAAATACGATAAGATGTGCTCTTGACATCAAATCTTCCTCTTCACGGCTCTTGAAACCTGTAGTCCGCCTGCACTACAATTTATCTGAAATTTTGATACTTTATTCTGCATTCTGTGATAGAGTAACCTTGTTCTACTCCAATGAAGTGACCTGTATCTGTGGGTGTGGGTGCGATCTCTCCTGTTTCTGATGTATATCTAGATTACATCTAATTATCTGGATAGACAGGGTCTGATTAGCAACAGTCAACATGGATTTGTGAGTGGAAGTTCATGTTTGACAGATCGCATTGAACTTTTTTGGAAAGGTTACTAGGAAAGTTGACGATAGTGAAGCAGTGGATGTTATCTGTATCGACTTCAGTAAGTAATTGACAAGTTTCCACACGGAAGCTTAGTTAGGAAGTTTCAACTGTTAGGTATTAATATTGAAGTAGTAAAATTTATTCAACAGTCGCTGGATGGGAGATGCCAGAGAGTAGTGGTGGATAACTGTTTGTCAGTTTGGAGGCCGGTGACTAGTGGTGTGCCGCAGGGAACTGTACTGGGTCCAGTGTTGTTTATCATATACATTAATGATCTGGATGATGAGGTGTTAAATTGGATTAGTAAGTTTGCAAACGATACTTAGATAGGTGGCGTTGTGGATAGGGAAGCAAGAAATCAAAGCTTGAAGGGAGATTTGGGTCAGTTAGAAATGTGGGCTGGAAGATGGCAGATGGAATTTAATACTGATAGGTTTGAGGTGTTAAATTTTGTTAGGCCTAATCAAAATAGGACATACATGGTACATGTCAGGGCATTGAGAAATCCAGTAGAACAGAGTGATCGAGGAATAAAGGCGCACAGTTCCCTGAATGTAGAATCTCATGTGGATAGGTAGGTGAAGAAAGCTTTTTGTATGCTGGCCTTTATGAATCAGAGCACTGAGTATAGGAGTTGGGATGTAAAGTTAAAATTGTACAAGGTATTGCTGAGGACCAATTTCTAGCATTGTGCACAGTTCTGGACACCGAGCTATAGGAAATATGTCAATAAAATAGAGGGCGTAGAGGGGAGATTTACGAGAATGTTACTTGGGTTTCAGCACCTAAGTTACAAAGAAAGTTTGAACAAGTTAGGCCTTTATTCTTTGCATCGTTAGAAGCCTGAGGGGGGACTTGATAGAGGTATTGAAAAATTATGAGGGGGATTGATCAAGTTGAAATGGATAGGTTTATTTTTTCATTGAGAGCGGGGAACATTCAAAGAATAGGACATGAGTTGAGAGTTAAGGAGCAAAAGTTTAAAGAGGACATTTTTGCACAAAGAGTGGTAGATGTGTGGAACGAGCTTCCAGTGGAAGTGGTGGAAGCAGGTTCGATATTGTTATTTAAAAATGGATAGGTATATGAATAGGAAAGGAATGGAAGGATATAGGATGAGTGCGGGTCGGTGGGACTAGGTGAGAGTAAGCGTTCGTCACGGACTAGAAGGTCCGAGATGTGATTGTTATATTGTTTTATATAAATGAACGATCTGGGTGAGAATGCAGATGGGTGGTTTGGTAAGTTTGTAGATGATAGGCTGATGGGTGTTGTGCATCGCTTAGATGGCCTGCATTCAATTCCGTGGGACTTGGATCAGTGTCTGATATGGGATGGAGGAATGGCAGATGGTGTTTAACCCGGGCAAACGTAAAATGTTGCACCTTGGTAGGCGAAATGCTCAGAGATAGCACAAGATCATAAGAGTTACAAAGGGCATCATTCCCAAATGTGAAATGTCTGACACCAGAGGGAATGCATCCCGGACAGCATTGCCGGCCGAAGGGCCTGTTCCTCTGCTGTACTGGCTGGTCTACGATGCAGGATGTTGGAAACACACAAAGCCTTGTTAAATCTCCAGGTTCTCACAGGTTTTGGCCACAGACAATAGAGGTCCCGTGGGTAACACCACCAGTCACGGACGGCCGCCGGCCTCTGGGTTCTGTGGACAAGCCAGTACGGCGACTTAATTCCCAATTCACTGTGAATCCCGGCCATCACAATCTTGTGAATGGATCTCCCATGAGAGAGACTTTGTCTGCAGTCAAATCTTTATCACTCCATTGAACCGCGTGATCAACCCGAGATCCCTTTCCCTGTCGACAGTTAAGGGTTCTGTCGTTAACTGTCTCCTATCCCTTCACATTTTGTGTCGTCTGAGATTTTACAGCCTTTCAGCTCTACATTCTTCCCGGACAGTCACACCCACCACAAACACCGGATGGTCCGGTTGTATATGTAGACCATTTCCCACCATGCTTTATCATTTCTTCCTCAAAATTTATTTTGTTTTTTTTTACTATAGAATAACAGTTCCGAATCGGCTCTTCCGGCCATTCAGGCCGCGTTGCCCAACAATACTCCGAACTATTCCTTTTTAATGACAGTTAAATTTACAATAAACAATTAACCGAAAAACCGATATGTCTTTGTACTACGGAAGGATCCCAGATCGCCCGGAGGAAATCCACTGGCTCATGGGGAGTATTGGAAACTCCTTGCAAGCAGTGACGGGAACTGAACCCGGGTCGCTGGTACTGTAAAGCGCTGCGCTAGCCATCACGTGACGGTGCTGCCCTTCTCCTTGTCAGCAGCTGCAAAACAAAGAAACACAATGGAGTCTACGAAATCACCGCAACAGCTTCATCCCCAGAAGACAGTCATTTATCTCATGCGTGAAAAATGAACAAAGCGGTCAAACAGTGATACAGATAGGAAAAATAATAAACCCGTGAAACACTCTCTTTCCACTCTTTCCCACCCCTCTCTCTCGCTCCATTGTATCTTCCCTCCTCTCTCCCACTTTTCTCTCTCGTCATTTCGCCTCTGTTCCCCACTTTTTCTCTGTCTCTCTCGCACATCCCACTCCCCATTCACACCGAAAATCGCTTCCTCTTCTCACGCGGCCACTTCCTAGGTCCTCTCTCTTCTCGTTTTCTCTCCCCCATTGTTTCACATTTTCCGGCCCATCGGTCCTCTCACACCATCTCCTGAATTCTCCTTCTGTTTCTCTGAATCGTCTCTCTACAGGTCCGCATAAAGAGCAGACGAACGAGAACATCGGAAATAGACCGGACCGTAAGTTCTGCCTACTCTGCCTGGTTACGTTCGTCCTCTTCGCGACGGTGGTCGGGCTCTCGATCCATGGTGAGTCGAACGGACTCCGGTTGGAGTCAGACCGTAAGTTGGGAATGTGGAATAAAACATGACTGTAAAACTCTGAATCCAGACAGCCAATTCCCCGTGCATCCCATGCATCCCCTGAGGGCTCATTCAAACACCCACAGTTCCAATTTAATCGATCACATTCGGAAGACGTGACTAAGTTTCTGGAATCAGATAGACGCTGGTCAGCCCTGGGGATTCAAGCTATTTGGAATCTCAGCGATGAGGCTCAATGTAACTGAGATTGAGAGAGGGAGGGGTGTTGGTGGTGGAAGGAGAGACCGCGGCCGGTGGGTGGAAGAGAGTCCTAGTGGGCGACACGGCTGCATTCACCAACACACTGAAAGAGAGCATGGGGAATAGATCGCACCGTAGGATCTGCCAACTCTGCCTAGTTACTTCCGCCATTATCGTGATTGTTGACGGACTCTCGACCCAAGGTGAGCCGAACGGGCTCCAAATGTAAATAAATTGTTATTGTACAGCACCACAGAGACACCGACACGCCCTGAACAGTGACACTGAGACACCAGTCTCTGTGACACCAACACGCATCTCCCCCTGACCCGTCCAGCTCCGCACCGTGACAAAGACTCACACGTCACTGGAACACCCCTCACCGAGACGATTGCGCCCCTCAACATAACACAGATGCACCGCTCACTGACGCAATTACCTTCACCTCACCCTGACACAGGCAGACACCTGATCGTGATACCGGCTCCGAAATTCACAGCGAAACCTCAGTGACATCGACGCACACCTTGGCGTGACACTGCCACACCTTCCGTAGCCATGACATGCCGCTCACCGTGACACAGACACACTCCTCTCTGTGCGACCAGTGCACCCCAAACCATGTCACAGGTACTCTAACCACAGTTACACCCCAAGCCCCTCACTCTGAGATTTCCCTCGCAGTGACATCGAGAAACACTTCATTATGAACCGCCTCAACTCTCGAGAGTGCACCTAAACATCTATCACAGTGACGCTGACACTTTCCTCAGAGCAACTCGGACATGTCCCCCATGATACTGACGCAGACCCCCATTGGAAAATCAACAAAATCTTCTCCGGGACATTGATATACCCCTCAGCTTGCCACAGACACGACCCTCAAAATGGTGCCGAATCCTCTCACTGTGCCACCAGCACATCCTTCACTGTGACACCCTTCACTGTGACACTGACACAACACTCTCGGTGACTCGTTCGGTAGCGTGACGCTGACTGACGTGTCACTGAAAAGGCTAAACATCCTTCACCATCTCTCGCAGTGTCACAGATTCGTCAGTCTCAGATCACATCCGACAGAAATTACTATGAGTTAAACTCAACCCTTCAATCCAAGATATCCGAGAATACCCACCTGAATTTCTCCCAGAGAACCTGTCTGAAAAATCTCTCTGCGCTCAACTCTAATCTATCCGATCTTAACCGAATGCACAGCGATCTCCGTCACAAGTTCACGGAGATGGAAACGAAGTACAGATCTGCCAACGAAATCAAGGCTCGAATCTGTGAATTGTTGACCAGCAGAAGAGGTGAGGCATCATCCCCCACTTTCATCCGCTCCTCATCACAGGGCAGGCATGGAGAGAGGAAGCGTCACTCTGTGCTTGACATCGGGAGTGTGTGAAGAGATGGTATGGAGGGTGATTCACTCTGTGTTTGACCCGGTGAGTGTGTGACGCGTCTGTCTGGAAGAAGTTGTATTCTGTCACTGAACCCAGGAGAGTGTGGCGGGATGTTGTAGAGGTGGATTCACTCTGGGTCTGACCTCGGGATTGTGAGACGTAACATTAAAATTTTATTCTATGTCTGACTCCGTGAATCTCTGATGGGACCGTATGGATCGAGCTTCACTCTGTGTCTGACAGAGGGATTGTATGTTGGGACAGTGCCCAGAGAGATTCACCCCATGTCTAACATCTGAAGTGTGCTATAGCACCGTGGAGAGAGAGTTTCACTCTGAATCTGGGAGAGTGTAACGAGACGGTGCAGCGTGGGCTTCACTCTGTGTCTGAATCCGGGAGTGAGTTATGGGACGTTGTAGAAGGGGTTCCACTCAGTTTCTGATCCCGGGAGTGTGTGATGAGACGTTGTGGAAGGTGCTTGGATAAAAAAAAAATGTCTTAAAGGAAGAAAGCAGAGTGTAGTTGTGAAAGGGAAGTATTCTTCCTGGAGGTCGGTTACTAGTGGAGTGCCGCAGGGATCTGTCCTTGGACACCTGCTGTTCGTGAATTTTATAAATGACCTGGAAGTAGAGGTGGAAAGAAGGGGGAGTAACTTTGTGGAGGACACGAAGATTGGAGGAGTTGTGGATGGAACTGCAGGTTGTCGAAGGTTACAAGAGGATACAGACAGGCTGCAGAGCTGTAAAAATGGCAGATGGAGTTCAATCCGGACAAGTGTGAGGTGATGCATTATGGAAGGACAAACCAGAAGACAGAGTACAGGATTAATGGTCAGTTACTTAAGATTGTGGGTGAACAAAGGGACCTTGGCTTTCAAATCCATATATCCCTCAAGGTCGCTGCGCGGGTTGATACGGTAATTAAGCCGATGGGATGCTAGGCTTCACAAACAGGGGGATGGAGTTCAAGAGCAGAGAGGTCATGTTGCAACTCTACAAATCTCTGGTGAGACTACTCTTAGAGTGTATAGTGTTCAATTCTGGGCACCTCATTATAGGAAGGATATGGAAGCTATGGACAGGGTGCAGAGGAGATTTACCAGGATGTTGCCTGGATTGGAGGACAAGTCACATGAAGCAAGGTTAGCAGAGCTGGGACTTTTCTCTTTGGAGCGTAGAAGAATGAGAGCGGACTTGATAGAGGTCTATAAGATTATAAAAGGCATAGATAGGGTCGTTAGTCTGGACCTGTTTCCCAGGGCACCAGCAGAAAAAAAACACCAGAGGCATAGGTACAAAATTAAGGGAGGGATGTTTTGGGGAGACATCAGGGGTAAGTTTTTTTACACAGATGGTTGTAATTGCCTGCAATGACTTGCCATGGATGGTGGTGGTGGCTAAAACGTTAGGGGTATTTAAAAGCCTATTGGACAGGCACATGGATGAAAGTAAAATGGAGGGTTATGGGGTAGTGTTGGTTTAGTACATGTTTAAGGGTTATATGGGTCAGCACAACATGGATGGCTGAAGGGCCTGTACTGTGCTGCAGTGTTCTATGGTTTTATGGTTCTATGGAGAAACACGGTGAAACTGACACTGGACGAGTGTGACTGGACGGCGTGCAGGAAATTTCACTACACGTCTTAAAGCTGGAATGTGTGATGAGGCCATGCCGGAAGAGATTCACAGGCGGTGCGTGACGGGACTTTGTGTGATCGGACGGTGCGGAGGGAGATTCACTCTGTGTCTGACCCCGGGAGTGTGTGATGGGACGGTGTGGAGGGAGATTCACTCTGTGTCTGACCCCGGGAGACTGTGATGGGACGGTGCGGAGGGAGATTCACTCTGTGTCTGACCCCGGGAGTGTGTGATGGGACGGTGTGGAGGGAGATTCACTCTGTGTCTGATCCCGGGAGTGTGTGATGGGACGGTGTGGAGGGAGATTCACTCTGTGTCTGATCCCGGGAGTGTGTGATGGGACGGTGTGGAGGGACATTCACTCTGTGTCTGACCCCTGGAGTGTGTGATGGGACGGTGTGGAGGGAGATTCACACTGTGTCTGACCCCGGGAGTGTGTGATGGGACGGTGTGGAGGGAGATTCACTCTGTGTCTGACCCCGGGAGTGTGTGATGGGACGGTGTGGAGGGAGATTCACTCTGTGTCTGACCCCGGGAATGTGTCGTTGGACGGTGCGGTGGGAAATTCACTCTGTGTCTGACCCCGGGAGTGTGTGATGGGATGGTGTGGAGGGAGATTCACTCTGTGTCTGACCCCGGGAGTGTGTGATGGAACGGTGTGGAGGGAGATTCACTCTGTGTCTGACCCCGGGAAAGTGTCGTTGGACGGTGTGGAGGGAGATTCACTCTGTGTCTGACCCCGGGAATGTGTCGTTGGACGGTGCGGTGGGAAATTCACTCTGTGACTGACCCCGGGAAAGTGTCATTGGACGATGCGGAGGGAGATTCACTCTGTGTCTGACCACGGGAGTGTCTGATGTGAAAGTGCAGTGTGGATAACGCGGCGCTTCTGAGGCAGGAGGTCAAGCGTGGGAATAAACGGAGACATATACCGAGAGGCAGTTACATCCAAGGTGGACACAGGTAACTGGTTGACAGCCGGGAAGGGGAAAGCGTTTCAGGAGCCAGTGCAGTGGTCATCCTCATCAGCAGCCGGTATAACACTTCAGATGCAGTCGGGCATACGGACTAATAGAGGGAGGTCCCAGTGGTCGGCTGTTTGGAGTGGGTCTGCCTCCTGACTCAGAAGGCAAGGGGGGAAAGAAGAGACACGCTGCGGTGATGGGGGATTTGAGAGTTTTGGGAAAGGACAGGAGGTTCGCCGTGCCAGAATGTGATTCCCGGATGGTATGTTGTCTCCCGCTTGCCAGGGTCCGGGATATCTCAAACCGAGTCCTCAACACTCCTAAGTGCGAGGGTCAGAAGTCACACGTCTGTTTACTGAGGAGGTGTGATTAAATTCATTCTGTAATTTGTGAGGGAGAAGCGACACTCGCATATATCAGTATCAAAATGGAATAATGGGACTGACAGAGGCATCAAAGAAGAGCTTTCCCATGTAGACAGGAGGTGGGGACTGGATGGGATGACCGTAGTCTGAAATTTCTGGTAATTTTACACAATGACCAGGATACATACGCCCCAAAGAAGAAGGGGTTCTCACATGATAAGAGTAGAAATCCGTGGCTGACAAAGGAAATTAAGGATTGCAGTTAAGCAGAGGAAAGCTCATGTAAAATGGCAAAAGTGAGTAGGAAATAGATGACTTGAAAGCATTTAAAATCAAACTAAAGGCAACGAGAAAGGCTGTGAAATTAAAAAAAAAAAAAACTGGAATATAACTGGAATATGATCGCAAGCTAGCCAATAATATAAAGCAGGACACTATAAGTTTTTTTATAATTTCAGTTTATCGGCACCCGTTGTTCTAGTGAGACTATGGACTTGGGCCTGGGAAGGATTCCAGGGCGCAGGCCTGGGCAGGAGTGTATGGGAGACCGGCAGTTACCCAGGCTGCAGGTCTCCCCTCTCCACGCCACCGATGTTGTCCAAGGTAAGGGCACTAGGACCCATGCAGCTTGGCACCGGTGTCATCGCAGTGCAATGTGTGGTTAAGTCCCATTCTCAAGGACACAACACGCTGCCTCAGCTCGAACCAGTGACCTTCAGAATTTCAGCCTGAGTCTGGCCGTGTTAGTGTGTGATCGGACGGTGTGCAGGGAGCGTAAATCTGTGTCTCACCTGGTGCGTGTCTGATGGGACTCCGTGTTCGACACAGTTGCTTGTGATGAGAAGCTACTGCGGGAAGGAGGGAGGGTGGGTGAATGCCTTTGGTGTTGGGGGGGGGGGTGTGTCATTATATGTGTGTCTGACACCGGGAACGGTGACACGTGCCTGGATGATGTTCCGCTCTGTGTCAGATATCTCTGTGATAGGACGGTGCGGAGGGAACTTCTCTCGTTCACAGACCCAAATTATGTCACCGGGTGGAAGGAGCATCATACTATGGATGACCACGGGAGTGTGCGACGGGATGAAGCAGAGAATGTTACATTTCCTATCTGACCACGGGAGGTTGGGGTAGTGTGGAGGAAGGGTCACTCTGTGTTTGACCCAAGGAGTGTGTGATGAGAAGGTGTGGAGGGAGATTCACTCTGTTTCTGAACACGGGAATGTGAGATGGGACGGTGTGGTGGGAGATTCACTCTCTGTCAGACCCCAGTAGTGTGTGTTGGAACGATGTGGAGGGAGATTCACTCTGTGTCTGACCCCGGGAGTGTGTGATGGGACGGTGCGGAGGGATATTCACTCTGTGTCTGTCCCCGGGCGTGTGTGATGGCACGGTGCGGAGGAACATTCGCTCTGTGTCTGGCCGGAGGACTGTGTATTGGACGGTGTGAAAGCAGCGACACCTGCTGTCTGAATCCGGGATGGGACGTTGTGGGGGGAGGCTGACTGTTTCTGATCCCAGTCGGTGCAATGGCGGTTATGGAGGGAGATTCACTGTTGATTTTGTTCCTGATTTGCAGTGCAAGCGTGTCCTCAGGACTGGATCGAAAATGAAGGTCGGTGTTATTTCGTATCCACCTTGGAGAAAGCTTATGATGCGGCCAGGGAACATTGTTCAAACTTTGATGCAAGGCTCCTCGAAATAAATTCAAACCAGGAAGAGGTATGTGATTCCCGGGGTCAAACATAGATTGAATCATTCCACACCGTCCCATCACACACTCCCGCGATAGACAGAGTGTGGAACTCCCTCCAGAATCAGAATCAGGTTTGTTATCACCGGCACGTGACGTGAAATTTGTTAACTTAGAATCAGCAATTCAATGTCATGCACAACTTGGCAGAGACAGAGAAAATAACAATAAGTGAAATAAAACATAATAAATATAAACAAGTAAATCAAACACGAACATTGAATAGATGATTTAAAATGTTAAAGAAAACAGAAATAGTCTACATTATAAGAAGTGAGGTAGTGTGCAAAGTTTCCTGTCCATTCAGGAATCGGATAGCAGAGGAGAAGAAGCTGTTCCTGAATCACTGTGTGTGCCTTCAGGCTTCTGATTCTCCTCCCTGAGGGTGACGGTGCGAAACGGGCAAGCCCTAGGTGCTGGAGGTCTTTAATAATGGACGCTGCCTTTCTGAAACATTGCTATCCGGAGCTTTCCTGGGTACATTGCAGACTACTGCACAAGATGAAGATGACTAGATTTACAAACTTCCACAGCTTCTTTTGGTCCTGTGCAGTAGCCCCTCCATACCAGGCAATGATGCAACTCTCCACGGTGCAACTAGCGAAGTTTTTTCAGTGTGACCGAATGAGGTCCCTCCACGCCGTCCCGTCACACACTCACGAGGTCAGACACAGAGTGAATCTCCCTCCAAACCGTCCCATCACACACTCCCGGGGTCAGACACAGAGTGAATCTCCGTCCACACCGTCCCATTTCACACTCCCGGGGTCAGACACAGAGAGAATCTCCCTCCAAACCGTCCGATCACACACTTCCGGGGACAGTCACAGAGTGAAGCTCACTCCACACTCCCGAGCTCAGACGCTGTTTGCTTCCCTCTCTGTACCGCCCCTTCACATGAATATACATTGTGAGAGTCTGGTTTTAATCATTAACCGAAGGGATTTAATTTCACAGAAGTTTGTTTCCAATGCTGTCTACCGATACGTATTATACTGGATTGGAAAATGCGCAGACAGGTGAGGTTTGGTCTGTTGCAGCTCTGTGGTGTGGAAGTGGGTCTGTGGGATTAGTTTGGAGACTGAAACGAGGTCGTGGGGAGAGATTCAGGCAGTGGGATTAGTTTGAGTTCTGACTCAGGTCTGGGGGAGAGAGTGAGTCAGTGAGATCAGTTTGGAGAAAGAATCAGGGTTGTGGGGAGAGTGGAACTGTGGGATTAGTTTGTTCACTGACACAGGTTTGGCGGGTGAGAGTGGTGCTACGGGATTAATTTGGGAGCTGATTCCGGATTGTAGGGGAGAGAGATGTAGTGGGACTCGTACGGCAATGGGCCCGGGGCTGAGGGGAGAGCGCGGTATCATAGAATATGTTCGGAGTCTGACAAGGGGCTGTGGGGAGATCGCAGATTAGTGGGATTAGTTTGGCGACGGTTTGTCTGCTGGATCTGTTTTGTCTCTGTTGAAATTGTCAAAAACTCTTTGTCAGGAATGTGGCCTCTGATCTTCTGTACGAGTTGAACCATGGATCGCCCACCTGCCGTAAGTGCGAATCGCAAGGATGGAGTTACATTTCCAGTTACAGTTGCAAACGTAATTACAGATTCATCTGCGAGAAGTCGGCACCGTTTTACCCGGATATTCATGAAGAGATCCGAGGTCTCTGTCAACACCCCGTGGGGCCGACTTCACTCAAATGACTTCACCCCACTTCTCCGCATTCACTCTACCACACCCTCTCTCCCCCAACCATTCATTCTCACCCACACTCTCTTCCACTCCTTCCTACCCCAGTCTCCTCCTCTACTCGCATTCTACACAACTCTCCCGCTCCCCACCGAGACCACTCCTCTCCAAACTGCCCCGAACTACCCCACTCACTCCATTTACTCCTCCTTCCTACTAACTCCTCTTCTCACTCTGCCCTTCTTCTCACCAACTCATTTCGCTTCTCCACATCTCCCTCTCTCTCTTACCCCATTCCCTCCCTCTCTCCTCACCGTTTTCTCCACCCACTCTCACCTCAATTCTGTGCTTACGAGCTTTCGATACCCCAACACAGGGTAAAACAAAACTGTGCACATTCACCCTATCTGTGCCTCCCCTGGCTTTATACCTACGCTCCAAAGAACAAAGTCCCATCCTGCTTGACTTCCCACCATAACTCAGACCCGCGAGAACCGGAAACATCCTCGTTAATCTCCCTCTACACTCTTTCCAGCTCAGTGCCATCTTTCCTACAGCTGGGAGACAAGAACTGAACACCGGACTCCAAGCGCGGCCTCACCGACCTTTTCTGCAACTACAACGTCACTTCAGTGCGGTGCAATGATGTAAAATTAACTTAAAACGGTGAAGTTAATAAATATTGCAAAAAAGGTGATTACCAAGGGAGTGTTTAAGTATTTAGGGAGCGTTGTCAATCTGACGGCGGAGGGGAAGCAACTGCTTGTAAATTATTGAGTTTACAGGCACCTGTACCCCCTCCCCGATGCTACCGATGAGCACAGGGCATTTCCCGGCTGGAGGGGTTCCTCGCTGATGGATGTGGTCTTCCCGAGGCATTCCTTCTTGAACATGTCCTCGATGGAGGGGAGGTTTGTGCCCGTGATGGGGTTGCTGAGTCTAGAACCCTCTGCAGCCTCTGGCGACCCTCTGCGTTGCAGCATCCACACCAGGCGGCGATGCGACGTCAGAACGCTCTCCACAGTACATCCAGAGAAATTAGCGAGTCTTCAATGACAAACCAAATCCCCTCAAACTCCTAACGCTCCAATACGTTTTGTAACGAGAGATATAACCATAAAACTATATAAAATTACAGCAGGGAAACAGGCCATCTCGGCCCTTCTAGTCCGTGCCGAACGCTTACACACACGTAGTCCCACAGAACTGCATTCAGCCCATAACCCTCCATTTCTTTCTTGTCCATAAACCTATCCATTTTTTTTAAATGACAATATCGAACTTCCTTCTACCATTTCTACTGGAAGCTCCTTCCACACAGCTACACTCTTTCAGTATAGAAATTCCCCCTCGTGTTACCCCTAAACCTTTGCCCATTTACTTCAAACTCATGTCCTCTTGTTTGAACCTCCCCTACTCTCAATAGAAAAAAAAGCCTATCCACGTCAACTCTATATAATCCCCTCATAATTTTAAATAAGTTCCCACTCAACATTCTACACTCCAAAGAGTAAAAGCCTAACTTGTTCAACCTTTCTCTGTACCATAGCTGCTGAAACTGAGGAAAAATTCTTGTAAATCTCCTGTGTGCTTTTTCTATTTTGTTGACATTCTTCCTATAATTCGGTGACCAGAACTGTACACAATACTCCAAATTTAACGTCACCAATGCCGTGTACAATTCTAATGTTACATCCTAACTGCTATTCTCAATGCTCTGATATATAAAGGCAAGCATCCCAAAAGTCTTCCTCACCACCCTAACCTCACGATATTCCACCTTCAGGGAACTATGCACCATTATTTCTACATCACTCAGTTCTACTGCATACCTCAATGCCCTACCATTTCCCCTGTATATCCTATTTTGATCAGTCCTACCAAAACGTAACACCCCACACTTATCAGCATTATACTTAATGTGCTATCTTTCATCCCTCTCTTGCAACTGGCTTCAATCCATCTGCAAGCTTTGAAAACCTTCCTCATAGTCCACTGCACATCCTAACTTTGTATCATCAGCAAATGTGCTGATCAAATTTGCCACATTATCATCCAGATCATTGCTATAGATGTCAAATAACAATGGACCCAGCACTGATCCCTGTGGCACACCAGTAGTCACAGGACCCCACTCAGAGAAGCAATCCTCAACTACAACTCTCTGACTTCTCCCATTTAGCCAATGTCTAATCCAACTTACTTCCTCTCCATGTATACCTAGCGACTTCCTAACTAACCTCCCATGTGGCAACTTGTCAAAAGCCTTACTGAAGTCCTTGTATAGAACATCCACTGCATTCCCTTCATCCACTTTCATGGTAACTTCATCCAAAAACTCCAATAGAATGGTTAAACATGACCTACCACGCACAAAGCCATGCTGACTGTTTCTGATATATCCTGTCTATCCAAATACTTATAGATCCTATCTGTTAGTATTCCTTCCAATAATTTACCTACTACCGATGTCAAACTTACCGGCCTATAATTTCCCGGGTTACTGTTTGAGCCTTTGTTTAAACAACAGAACTACATGAGCTATCCTCCAGTCCTCTAGCACCTGACCCGTGGATATCGACATTTTAAATATTTCTGCCAGGGCACCGCAATTTCAACACTAGTCTCACTCAAGGTCCGAGGGGATTTATCTACTCTGATTTGCCTCAAGACAGCAAAACACCTCCTCCTAATTAATCTGTATAAACTTCCTGTTACAGACACAGAGTGAAGCCCCTTCCTCCCCGTCAAATCACACACTCCCGGTTCTGACTTTAGCTTCATTTCTTCACTTCACAATCACACCATCAAACTCTATCCGAGTGGACTGTTGGCTGGCCTGTAATGTAGCTCCATGAGCATGGTCATGCATTGCTCATTCCTCATTCTGTCCTGACGCCCCTCAGCCTTTGCTGCCCCGGAGCAAAGAAGCAAAACAATTCTGACCTCTGCTTATAGATTGTGCTCTCGATTCGCGCCAGCATCCTAGTGAATCCCTTCTGTATCCTCTCCAAAGACACCCACACTCGTCCTGTAACGGGGCGACCAGAAATGAATTAGGGAACTCGGAAACGTCAAGCCCAGTCCCAAATCCTATCTATTTTGTCGGTCGGTTCCTCGGCACCCCAATTGTGTTGACTGAAGTCGTGTTCACCTTCAACGCTTCCATCTATTCACGGTCTGGTCCTTTCCACTCTACACTGAGGCTGAACAGCGCTTCCGGTCCAACTTGCGATGAACAGCGGAAAACAGCCTGGCCGGATCCACACTTGGCAGATCACTCCTGACCCCAATAACGTTGGTCTTTCTCAAATTCGGAAAGTAAACCCGACGTCACACTTATCCTTTTCTATAATGACCTTGTCTCTAATGGCATCACCATCACTAGATACAAAGTGGTCCCCTACACAAACTTCTGTCCCTTGCCTTGTCCCATTCCGCTGTAGGAGATCAAGTATTGCACTCCCTCGATGGGATTTTATACGTACTGATTCGGGCAACTTTCTTCCAAAAGCTTGACTAACTATTCACGGTATGGGACTCACAGTCAAAACCTGCTAAAATAATCCTAGATTACAGCAATATGTTTCTTGCAACAGCCTACGACCTCTTACAGGTTTGTTCCACTAAACTCCCCGGACAGTTGCACCATGAACGAGTTCATTCCGTTCTTATTCCTCAGCTCCACCTTTAAAGCCTCACCTGGACGAGTTCTCCATTCTGTCCTAACTGCCCATTGCAGTGATATAGTCAACAACTAGAAATACCAGCCGTAGCCCTTGAATTATCCCCGTACTAGTACGATTAAAACTGCAGATACCGGGAATGATGAACTAACAGTCCTGCCCTTCCTGCAACCGTCTCACTATTGGCTGAAATATTGTACTTCCAGGCGTTGATCCCTGCCTTGAGCTCATCTTTCTTTCCTACAATACTTCCTGCATTGAAATGGACGCAGCTCAGAACATGAGTCCCAGCAGGCTCACCCTTTTGATTCCTAACTTGGTCTGACGTCTGGACAAAATCTGTACCAACAACCACTCCTGCTATGGGATTCTTGTTCCAAAACCCTACTCCAGTGTAAACCCCACCACTCCCCCTTTCGAATGGCGAAACTCACGCTGGGATATTAGTTCTACTTCGGTTCAGGTGTAAACTGAGAGTTTTGCTCGCTGGCGGAGAAAATGAAGCAGCGGCGCAACGCGGTGCAGTGTGGCGCGGCCACCAGACTGGAGTCTGTGCTGCCCCCCAGTGTTCGCTCGGAAGAAAACAAGCTCCATTGAGGTCGACTTGCAGAATTGCATAGATGTATATGCATGTAAATGTAGTATATGTGTTTTGTGCCGCGTGTGATTGTTGGCATTGTGTTTCTTTATGCTGAGTAACGCTGACGCTGTATTCATGTTAACTGACGCTGTATTCATGTTAACTGACGTATGGTTGAATGACAATTAAACTGGGTTGCATTGAAACGGTCTCTTATGCACAGGGCTCACCTGCTTTGGAAGAGAACCCGGTACTCCAACTATCTGAAGCCCTCATTCCCACCCCAACGGCTGAGCCACGTGTTAATCTCTGGTATCCTATTTCCGGCGATCCCAGCCCGTGCCGAACTTTGCCCGCTCACCCTCTCACTTGTCATTGCTGAAAACCCGATCCGAGAGGTCGCGACCCTGGCACGCGGAAGGCAAATCACCACGTAGGAATCTCTATCCTGCACCGAAAACCAGTTTTACGCTCCCCAAACTAGGAATCGCCGATAACCGCAGCTTGTTTCATCTCGCCTTCCCTTCTTAACCACAGAGGCAAACTCGGTGCCAGAGACCAGAACTGTGAGACTTTCCTCTTCACAGTCATTAACACACGTCTCCCCCACCCAGACGAATACAAAATGGTATATCTATTATTAAGCCAGTTGGACAAACCCCTTTCAACCTCCTGACAGTCACTCAGCTTCCTTTGAATTGCACATGGAGTCTAACTTCCTCCCAATATGTCCTCCCGACCACTGCCTCAACTTCCCGAATGACCCTGAATTCATCCAGTAGCAATTCCAACTCCATAAGACGGGATCTGATTAGAAGTAGCCAGCATGGATGTGTGCGTGGAAGGTCATGTTTGACAAATCTTATTGAATTTTTTGAAGAAGTTACGAGGAATGTTGACGAGGGTAAGGCAGTGGATGTAGTCTATATGGACTTCAGCAAAGCCTTTGACAAAGTTCCACATGGAAGGTTAGTTAAGAAGGTTCAGTCGTTAGGTATTAATGCTGGAGTAATAAAATGGATTCAACAGTGGCTAGATGGGAGATGCCAGAGAGTAGTTGTGGATATTTGTTTATCATGATGGAGGCCGGTGACTAGCGGGGTGCCTCAGGGATCTGTTTTGGGCCCAATGTTGTTTGTAATATACATAAATGATCTGGATGATGGGGTGGTAAATTGGATTAGTAAGTATGCCGATGATACTAAGGTAGGAGGTGTTGTGGATAATGAGGTGGATTTTCAAAGCTTGCAGGGAGATTTATGCCGGTTAGAAGAATGGGCTGAACGTTGGCAGATGGAGTTTAAAGCTGAGAAGTGTTAGGTTCTACATTTTGGCAGGAATAATCCAAATAGAACATACAGTGTAAATGGTAGGGCATTGAGGAATGCAGAGGGACAGAGAGATCTAGGAATAACTGTGAATAGTTCCCTGAAAGTGGAGTCTCATGTAGATAGGGTGGTGAAGAGGGCTTTTGGAACGCTGGCCTTTATAAATCAAAGCATTGAGTACAGAAGTTGGGATGTAATGCTAAATTTGTACAAGGCATTGGTAAGGCCAAATTTGGAATATTGTGTGCAGTTCTGGTCACCGAATTATAGGAAAGATATCAATAAATTAGAGAGAGTGCAGAGACGATTTACTAGGATGTTACCTGGGTTTCAGCAATTAAGTTACAGAGAAAGGTTGAACAAGTTAGGTCTCTATTCATTGGAGCGTAGAAGGTTGAGGGGGGATTTGATCGAGGTATTTAAAATTTTGAGAGGGATAGATAGAGTTGACGTGAACAGGCTGTTTCTATTGAGAGTAGGGGAGATTCAAACTAGTGGACATGATTTGAGAGTTAGGGGGCAGAAATTTAAGGGAAACACGAGGGGGTATTTCTTTACTCAAAGAGTGATAGCTGTGTGGAATGAGCTTCCTGTAGAAGTCGTAGAGGCCAGTTCAGTTGTGTGATTTAAGGTAAAATTGGATAGGTATATGGACAGAAAAGGAGTGGGGGGTTATGGGCTGAGTGCGGGTAGGTGGGACTAGGTGAGATTAAGGGTTCGGCACGGACTAGGAGGGCCGAGATGGCCTGTTTCCGTGCTGTGATTGTTATATGGTTATATGGTTATAAATCAGAGTGTTGGAATCTGCATACGTATGCAATTATCAGAGGCGAGGTTTTCGGAGACACTGGGATCTCCCTGCGGTCCCATTTCCTGCAAGAGGAGCATTTAACTCTCCTGCCAGGCATGGCTACTGTTCAAACTGTGCAATTATGACGAAGGAAGCGATAATTAAACTAAAAACAAACCTACCAACAGTTTGTCCCGATAGTGACATGTAAATATTTGGTCACCCCGGTCAAGATTTTTGTTACTGTGAATAGCTAAGCGAGTAAAAGAGGACTTGATTTCCAAAAGGCATTATGTTAAAGATGACACATTAATATTTTAAGCAAGATTGATTTTTCCCCATCTTTTACAGTTTCAAAATAACAAAAATGTAAATGGGCCCGAAGCAAAGCTTTAGGTACACTTCATGGTCAGTACTTATTAACACCCACTTTAGCAAGTGTCACCTCTTTTAAACGCTTTCTGTAGCCAGCTAAGAGTCTTTCAATTCTTGTTTAGGGGAATTTTCAGACATTCTTCCTTGCAAAGGGCTTCTAATTCGGAGAGATTATTTGCCCGTCCTGCATGCACTGCTCTTTTGTTCGAAGTGACCATTGCCGTGATATATTCAACAACTAGAAATGACACGTGTCCCATGAATTAAACCCTTACTAGTACGGGTAATACAGCAGATACTGGGAATGCTGAACTAACGGTCCTGTCCTTCCTGCAACCGTCTCACTATTGGCTAAAATATTGTACTTCCAGGCGTTGGGCCCTGCCCTGAGCTCATCTTCCTTTCGTTTAATACTCCCTGTATTGAAATGGACGCAGCTCAGAACATGAGTCCCAGCAGGCGCACCCTTTTGGTTCCTGACATTGTCTGACATCTTAACAACATCTGTACCAACAAACACTCCACTGTCTGTTATGGGATTATTGTTCCAAAACCCTACTCCAGTGTAAACCCCACCACTCCCCTTTTCTAATGGCGAAACTCACGCTGGGATGTTAGTTCTACTTCGGTTCAGGTGCAAACTGAGAGTTTTGCTCGCTGGCGGAGAAAATGAAGGAGCGGCGCAACGCGGTACGGTGTGGCGCGGCCTGCCGGCAGGAGTCTCTGCTGCCCCCCAGTGTTCGCTCGGAAGAAAACAAGCTCTGTTGAGGTCAAGTTGCAGAATTGCATAGATGTATATGCATGTAAATGTAGTATGTGTGTTCTGTGCCGCGTGTGATTGTTGGCATTGTGTTTCTTCATGCTGAGTGAAGCTGACGCGTTCGGCTGTAGTCATGTTAACTGATGTATGGTTGAATGACAATTAAACACGGTTGCATTGAAACGGTCTCATATGTACAGGTCTCACCTTCTTTGGAAGAGAACCCGGTGATCCCACTATCTGAAGCCCTCATTTCCATCCCAACACCTTAGCCAGGTGTTAATCTCTATTATCCTCCTATTTCTGGCGAAACCAGCCCGTGCGGAGCTTTGCCGCTCACCCTACCACTTGAGGTTGCTGAGGACCGGTTCGGAGAGGTCGCGGCCCTTGCACACGTAAGGCAAAATACCATGCAGGAATCTCTATCTTGAACAAAAAAAAAAACATTTTTGTGTTCCCTAAGCAAGGAATCGCAAATAACCACAGCTTGTTTCATGTCGCCCTCCTTTCTTAATCATAGAGGCAAATTCAAAGCCAGAGACCTGAACTGTGAGACTTTCCTCTGCTCTGTCATTTTACCCGCCTCCTCGACCCAGACGTATACAAAGTGGTGAAACTGTTCTTAAGCCAGTTGGACACAGGGGTACTCTGCAGTGATCGTTTCAACCTCCTGACTGTCACTCAGTTTGCTGTGAAGTCCACATGGGGTCTAACTTCCTCCCAATATGTCCTCCCCACCACACCCCTCACCTTCCCGAATGACCCTGAGTTCATCCAGTATCAGTTCCAACTCCATAAATCCGAGCGTTAGAATCTGCATCCGGAGGCAATTATCAGAGGCGAAGTTGCCGGAGACACTGAAGGTCTCCCTGCCGTCCCAGATGCTGCAAGAGGAGCATTCAACTCTCCTTCCAGGCATACCTACTGTTCTAACTGAGCAATTATAAACAAAGAAACGATAAATAAACTGAAAACAAACCTACCAACTGTTTGCGCCAACAGTGACGAGCAAAGGTTTGAGCACACCGGTCAAAAGTTTTGCTACTGTGAATAGCTAAGCGAGTAAAAGTGGACCTGAATTCCAAAAGGCATACTGTTAAAGATGACACATTTCTTTAATATTTTAAGCAAGAATACCTTTTTTTTAAGTTTCCTTCTTTTACAGTTTCGAATTAACAAAAAATGGAAAAGGACCAGAAGCAAAGTTTGGGCACCCTGCATTTTCAGTACTTAGTAACAAACAAGAGTCTTTCAATTCTTGTTTGGTAAAATTTTCACCCATTCTTCCTTGCAAAGGACTTCTAGTTCTGTCAGATTCTTTGCCCGTCCTGCATGCACTGCTCTTTTGAGGTCTATCCACAGGTTGTCGATAATATTTAGGTCGGGGGACAGTGAGAGCCACGGCAAAACATTCAGGTTGCGCCTCTTGAAGTAGTCCGTTGTGGAGTTTGAGTTAAGGATGTGTTTCAGATGATTATCATGTTGTTGAAGCCGTCCTGTTTTCATCTTCAGCATTTTTACAGACGGTTCCTTCATGGAATGTCTGGCGGTAACGGCCTCGCGCCGAGCACTCAGTGCTCAACCGTACGGGATCCATTTCTTGTACTGCTGCTTGTGACTTTATCTTTGGATTTCTTCACTGTGCTCTTGTTTAATTCCAGTCTGAGCCGGAGTGTATTCTAGACTCTACTCGGCCCTTGCCTTCTCCACCATCCATGCCTCTCTCGGTACAGAAGAGATTCCAAGGTTAGGAGTTTGAGGGGATGTGGTCTCTCATTGAAGACTTGCGAATTTCTCCGGATGTACTGTGGAGAGCGTTCTGACTTGTCGCATCGCCGCCTGGTGTGGAGGCTGCAACGCAGAGGGTTGACAGAGGCTGCAGAGGGTTCTAGGCTCAGCCAACCCCATCACGGGCACAAACCTCCCCTCCATCAAGGACATGTTCGAGCAGGAATGCCTCGGGAAGACCACATCTATCAGCGAGGAACCCCTCCAGCGGGGAAATGCCCAGTTCCCATCGGTACCGTCGGGGAGTGGGTACAGGCGCCTGTAAACTAAACAATTTACAAGCAGTTGCTGCCTCTTCGCCATCAGTTTCAGAACACTCCCTACACATTTAAACGCTCCCTCGGTATTCACCTTTGAACTAGTATTTATTATTTTTCGCTATTTACGTTAATTTTGCATCTTCGACCGTGCTGAGGTCACGTTGAAGTTGTACAAGGTGTCGGTGAGTCCGCACTTGGAGTCCGGTGTTCAGTTCTGGTCGCCCTGCTGAAGGAAAGATGCCACTGAGCTGGAAAGAGTGTAGAGGGAGATTTACGAGGATGTTGCCGGGACTCGAGGGTCTGAGTTACGGAGAGACGGCAAGAAGGAGGGGACTTTGTTCCTTGGAGCATGGGTATGAAGCCAGGAGAGCACAGATAGGGTGCATGTACACAGATTTTTTCCTCTGGATTGGGGAGTTGAGAGCCAGAGTGCACAGAATTGAGGTGAGAGTGTGTGGAGAGATCGTACAGAGGAAAGGCAGAGAATGGGGTCCGAGGGAAGAGGAGGGGTGGAAAGGAAATGAGTTGGTGAGAATGGGAGAAAGAGAAGAGGAGTAGAAAGGGAGACTCAATTGGGGGATCGGGGGAGTTCGGTACGGGAAGGGAAAAGTGTTGACTAGATGGGGAGAGGAAGAGCAGTGGAGGTGCATGCGGATGCGAGTAGAGGAGGATAATGGAGTAGGAAGGAGTGGCGGAGAGGGTGGGAGTGTAAGAACAGATGGGGGAGTTAGAGTGGTGTAGATTAAATGGGGAAAAGTGGCGTGAAGACTTGATTGAAGTCGGCCAGAGAGGCTGTTGACAGAGACCACGGATCTGTTCAGTAATATCCTGGTATAAATGTGCCGACTTCTCACAGATGAATCTGTATTTACTTTTGCAATTGTAGCTCCAGTACGCGTCGCACTTACTGCAGCTGGACCGTCTTTCGGACATCGAGTGGGAGGAGAGCGGAGGGACGTCGTAGTTGGGGAGCGTTTAGCGGTTGGAGTGCATCTTGGAGACGGGGCGGGGCGTATGGATACGTACGGGATGATGGAGATGGCGAAATGGGCAGGACAGGATGTGGGTCAAGGAGTCGGGATGGCTTGTAGGCGAGGGATGGGTGACTGAAACGGGAGCGGTGCACTGCAGTCTGTGTGACGGTGACTGGCAATAGTGTAGGAGTAGGGTGACAGAGTCGGGGAGTGGTTTTGGAGAGGGAGGGTGTTATGCATATGGGGAGGACTGTATTCGAGTTACAGTGCAGGGCCTGACTCTGTGTTGGTATCGTTGAGTGGTGAGACCCTGCCTCGGTGTAGAGCCTGTCAGTGTCAGTGTCCCTCCTGCAATCCAGACTCACTAAAATCTGCCGTGTCAGGCTTAGAGGCGTTGACCCTTGACCTGAGCGCATCGGCCCTTCGAACAATACTTCCTGCATTGAAGCGCACGCAGCTCAGAACATGTGTCCCAGCATGCTCAACTACTTTTATATTCCTTAAAAATGTCAGTACTTCCTTCTCTTTAAATGTCATAGTATCCATAATTACCTTACTTGTTTCCCTTACCTTACACAATTCAATTTCCTTCTCCTTAGTTAATACCGAAGAAAAGAAATTGTTCAAAATCTCCCCCATCTCTTTCGGTTCCACATCTAGCTGTTCAATCTGATTCTCTACGGACCAATTTTATCCCTCACTATCCTTTTGCTGTTAATATACCTGTAGAATCCCTTTGGATTTATTTTCCCCTTACTTGCCAATGCAATCTCGTATCTTCGTTTTGCTTTTAAAATGTCTTTCTTAAGATTCTACTTACATTCCTTATATTCCTCGAGCACCTCATTTACTCCATGCTGCTTATATTTATTATAGATCTCTCTCTTTTTCGAACCAAGTTTCCACTATCCCTAGAAAACCATGGCACTCTCAAATTTTTAATATTTCCTTTCAACGTAATAGGAACTTAAAGATTCTGTTCACTCATAATTTCACTTTTAAATGACATCCATTTCTCTTTTACATCTTTCCCATAAAACAAAACGTCCTAATCCACTCCTTCTGCCTCCTTTCGCATCTCCTCAAAGTTAGCCTTCTTCAATCAAAAATCTCTACCCTGGGTCCAATCCTATCCTTCTCCGTAATTATAATGAAACTAATGCTATTGTGTTCCCTGGACACGAAGTTCTCCCCAACACATACCTCCGTCAGCTGACCTGTCTCATTCCCGAACAGAGATCCAACACTACCCCTTCTGTAGTCGGTACCTCTATGTATTGCAGCAAAACAAAAAAAAACCTATCCTGCATACATTTTACAAACTCCTAACTATCCAACCCTTTTGCAGAATGAGTTTCCCAGTCTATGTGTGGAAAATTAAAATCTCCCACAAACACAACCTTGTGCTTACTACACATATCTGCTATCTCTTTGCAAATTTGCTCCTCCAATTCTTGCTTCCCATTTGGTGGTCTATAACACACGCCTATAAGTGTTACTACTCCTTTACCATACCTCAATTCCAACAAAATAGTCTCCCTAGATGTGCCTTCTAATCTATCCCGCCAAAGCACCGCTGAAAAATTTTCTTGGACAAGCAATGCATCACCTCCTCCTCTACACTCTCCGATTCTATCACACCGGTAGCAACGAAATCCAAGAATATTTAGTTGCCAATCACACCCCTTCTGCAACCATATTTCACTAATACCTTGAAAATCATAATTCCAGGTATCAATCCATGTTCTAATCTCGTTCTCGTCCACAATACCTCTTTTCTGCTCCCCTAACAAAGACAAAGCTATCGATACAGCTCGCCACTTTTCACCCTCTTCCGTGCTGAGCCACAGAACCATACTCAGTGCCTGAGACCTGCCCGCTGAGACTTTCCCCTGGTTGGGCATTTGCACCTCTCTCCTCCCATCCGGAAGTATCCAAAGTGGTCTACCTGCTATTGAGAGGATTGGCCAATAGTGGCCTCTGCAATGGCTCTGGCTGTTTAACCACTTTCACCTTCCTGTTAAAGTGGTCAAAGGAACTAGGGTAAAGGACGGACTGAAGGAATTTTAAATTAGGCAAGAAACGGTGTTGTATAGACTGTTGAGTCTGAAGGTTGATAATTCCCCGGGACCTGATGGTCTGCATACCAGGGTACTTAAAGAGGTGGTTCTGGACATTGTGGACGCATTGGTAATCATTTTACAATGTTCTACTAATTCAGGAATAATTCCTGCTGACTGGAGGGTGGCTAATGTTGTCCCACTTTTCAAGAAAGGAGGGAGAGAGGAAACAGGGAATTATAGACCGGTTTGCCTGCCGTCAGTGGTGGGAAAGATGCTGGAGTCAATTATAAAAGATGGAATTACGACAGATTTGGATAGCCGAAGAAGGATCGGTCCGAGTCAGCATGGATTTATGAAGGGAAAATCATGGTGGACTGATCTGGAGTTTTTTGAGGATGTAACTATGAAAATGAACAAGGGAGAGCTAGTGGATGTAGTGTACCTGGACTTCCAGAAAGCTTTTGATAAAGTCCCACATAGGAGATTAGTGGGCAAAATTAGGGCACATGGTATTGGGGGCAGAGTACTGAAATGGATTGAAAATTGGCTGGCTGACAGTTAACAAAGAGTAGCAATTAACGGGTCCGTTTCGGAATGGCAGGCTGTAACAAGTAGGGTACCGCCAGGTTCGATGCTTGACCGGAGCTGTTTACAATATACATTAATGATTTATATGAAGGCATTAACAGTAACATCAGTAAATTTGCTGATGACACAAAGTTGAGTGACAGTGTGAAATATCAGGAAGATGTTATGAGAATTCATGGTGACTTGGACAGGTTGGGTGAGTGGACAAATGTATGGCAGATGCAGTTTAATGTGAATAAATGTGAGGTTATCCACTTTGGTGGCAAAACAGGAAGGCAGATTACTATTTAAATGGAGTCAAGTTAGTAAAAGGGGAAGTGCAACGATGTCTTGGTGTTCTTGTACATCAGTCAAAGAAAGCAAGTATGCAGTTACAACAGGCAGTGAAGAAAGCTAATGGCATGCTGGCCTTTATAACAAGAGGAATTGAGTATAGGAGTAAAGAGGTCCTTCTGCAGCTGTACGGGGCCCTGGGGAGACCCCACCTGGAGTATTGTGTGCAGTTTTGGTCTCCAAATTTGAGGTAGAACATCTTTGTTATTGAGAGAGAGAGCTGCGTAGGTTCAATAGGTTAATACCCGGAATGGCGGGACTGTCAGATGTTGAAATACTGGAGCGACCGGGCTTGTATACACTAGAATTTAGGATGAGAGGGGATCTGATTGAGACATATGAGATTATTAAGGGATTGGACACGCTGTAGACAGGAAACATTTTCCCGCTGATGGGTGAGACCAGGACTAGTGGCCACAGTTTACGAATAAGGGGTAGGCCATTTAGAACTGAGATGTGATAAAATCATTTTCACCCAGAGAGTGGTGGATATGTGGAATGCTCGGCCCCAGATGGCCGTGGAGGGCGTCTCTGGATGCATTCAAGAGAAAGTTAGATAGAGCTCTTATAGACAGCGAGGTAAAGGGATATGGACAGAGTGCAGGAACGGGGTACAGATTATGTATGATCAGCCATGATCACAGTGAATGGCGGTGCTGCCTAGAAGGGCCGAATGGCCTACTCCTGCACCTGTTGACTATTGACTATTGTCTGTCATCCAGTTTCCTGTACACCGTGGGTTTAAAGACCTCTCCATATGTCTTCCCTATCAACCCCTCAGCTTCCCGAATGATCCCGAGTTCATCCAGTACCAGTTCCAACGCTGTTACACAGAGTGTAACGGCGAGATGCGCGTGGGTAACATACTATGTGGTCGTTTAGCGTCCGGTCGGGGTTGTGTCCATGTCATGGTGAGGGGTGCGTAGGTGTCACAGTGTCAGCTGTCTGACTCCATCACTGCCTATGCTGTCTGTGAAGTGGCTGTTCTCTGTGTTTCGCAACCTATCGTCTAACAGCTTGATTTAACCCATCCGCTGATGAGTTTAAATGTGTCTTTTTGCCCCTCTCGCAGAGCAGTGAACGTAAATGACGGAACAGAACAGACCCTTTGGCCATGAATGTTGTGATATACCACTTGAGCTGAATCTCTTCTGACTGCACAACAACCAACCCCCTGCATTCCCTGCACAGTAACATCCCTGTCAAAGAGGCACATGAACTCCTCTCTCGTTGAGTTTGTCAGTGAATCTCACGTGACTAGGAAAGCTACCTCGCAACTTTCAATACTTCCCGCTTCATCACGACTAATACAACGGAAACCGGGAATGTTGAGCTGACCCTCCTGCCCGCCCTGCAACGGCGTCTCACGAATGTCTACAATATCATAATGCCAGCGGATGACCCCTTCCCTGAGCCCGTCGGTCTTTCGTACAATACTTCTCGCATTGAAACGGAGGCAGCTCAGAACAAGAGTCCCAGCAGGCTCATCCTTTTGCTTCCTCACTTTGTCTGTGGTCTCAACAACATCTGCTCCAACAACCACTCCAACATCTGTTTTGACATTCTGTATTTCATACCCTGCATCGCTGGTTCAATCCCCACTCCTCCTCATCTTTAGTGACAGAATTTCCGGCTGGAATATCAGTTCCAGTCCAGTCCAGGTGGAAACCGTGTGATTTGCTCGGTGGCGGAGGAAATGACGGGGCTGCGCCACGTGGGGGCGCTGTGGCGCAGCCTCTGGGCAGGTATATGTGCTTCCCTCTAGTGTTCGCTCGGCAGAAGACAACCTCTGTTGGTGTCGAATCTAGATTTCGGTCGCATTCTGTGGACCACGGGCCTCAAGCTGCGTCGTGGCCTATTTTAAGCCTTATATATTAAAGCTTTTTTTTTTGCACGTTTGGTCCTGGAGTAACGCTTATTTCAGCATTTCAGCCTATTCATGTAAGACTGAATGAAAATTCAACTAGGATAATATTGAAACAGGCCTCATACACTGGCCACACTTTCCTTCGAAGAGAACCCAATGTTCCAACTATCAGAAGCCCTCATTCACACCTCGACACTTTAGCCCCGTGTTAGTAGGTGTTGCCTTCCTATTTCTGGCCACATCAGCATGTACCGAACTTCGCCTACTCACCCTCCCACTTAATATTGCTGAGGTCCCGCTCAGAGTGGTACTGTCCCCGACACTCGGGAGGCGACATACCATCCACGAATCCCCCTGTCACACACAGAACCCCTTTTCTAATTCCCTAACAAATAATGCCCTATCCCAGAGCGCGCCTCATCTCGCCCTCCCCCTTCCCTTCTAAACTACAGAGACCAAATCAGTGCCAGAGACCTGACCTGAGATACTTCCCTCTACTTGGTCATTTGGCCAGTCCCCCACCCAAAAGTATACAAAGTGGTAGACCTGCTATTGAAGGGGTGGGCGACAGAGGGCACTCTAACCTGGGCCTGTCTGTTGAACCGCTTTCATCCTTCTGTCTGTCAGCCAGTTTCCTGTGAACTGCACATTGTGTCTAACCTCCTCCCAGTATAACCACCTCATCACACCTCAGCTTCCAAGCAAGAATGCCAATAATTCTAAATAAGGATCTGTGAGGCCACATTTGGAGAATTGTGAGCAAGTTGATATTCCTTATCGAACAAAGCATGTGGTTATATTGGAAAGGATTCAAAGGAGGTTCCCGAAATAAATTGCCTGTCGTATGAAGAACGTTTGATGTTGTGGACCTCGACTCGCGGGAACTCAGAATAATGAATAATGAAGGGTGCAAATTTAAAGATTTCAGATTGTGAAAGATCATGACAGAGTTGGTGTGAAGAGAATGGATCTAGGATCAGAAGACACAGCTTGAGAATGTAGAGATATATTTTAAAAAGGGGATAATAAGGAACTTCCTTCGCCAGATCGTGCTGAATCTGCGGAATTCCACGCCGCAGGCAGCCATGGACTACAAGCCATTCTGTATATGAAAGAGATAGTCTGAAAAATTCTTCATTATTGAAGGAATGAAGGCGGGAGTTTAGAACCAAGAGGACTATGAATCTGCCATGAAACGACCAGCAGACTCGATGTCCTAATTCTCCTCCCGCGTCGTATGGGTTTAATTGGGTTTAATTACTAGGTTATTGAGTGTCAGTAACTCAGAGGGTCTATTGTGGCCCAACGCGTTCCATGCAAACACAAAGAAGGTGTCATGTTTCCGCACGTGCATTTCCCAGAGTATAGTTAACAGTCACTTTTCTTCTAAAGATTCAGAGATATAATTTAGCAATGTCACAATTCCTTATGGACAGTCTATAGTTAAAGCACTGAAGCAGAGCACAGTGCTCAATCGTAAGAGTCCCGTCTCCGGTCCAATTGCTTGAGATTTTGGCTTTGGTTGGCTTGGTGCTGTATTATATACTTCGATTCTGAGTCTTAATTCCAGACCTGACTCTACATTTGTGTTTCGTTACAGAGGGGATCACAGCTTTAGGAGTTTGAGGGGCTGTGCTCTCTCAGTGAAGATGAGGAATATTCTATGGGTGTTCGGTGGGGAACTTTCTGACTTGCCGCATCGCCGCCGGGAGTGGATGCTGCAACACACAGAAGAGTAACGGGCTACAGAGTGGTCCAGCCTCAGCCGCCACTCTGACGGTCACACCCCTCCCTACCATCGAGGACATTGTCAGGAGGCGATGCCTCGAGAAGTGAGTATTCTCTCCACTCGGGAGAAGCTCTCTGCTCGTTAACACAATCAGGGAGGAGTCGCAGGAGCCTGAAAACCCACACACAACGATTCATGAACATCTTCTCACCCTGCGCCATCACATCTTTGAACGCACAGGCACACACACGACATTTTTGCGGTGTTTATTAATGTTTGTAATTTACGTTAGCTCTACATATTTTTGCCGTACTGATGAAGTTAAAGAACAAATTGTATGCCGTATACATTTCAGGGCAAAAATCAAATAGCGATTCTGGTGAAAAATATTCGATAGGACAGGACACTGGGCACGCTGGCCTTCACCGGTCAGGACAGTGAACACGGGAGTCGGGAGATCTCGCTGCAGAGGTACAAAGCGTCGGTGAGGCTTTATGCTTTAGGAAAAATGCCGCTGAACTGGAAAAATAGTACATGGAGTTCTCTGGGATATTGCAGGAAATTGAGGGTTATGCAGAGAGGGAGGGAGTTTGGGACTTTATTCCCTGGATCAGTTTTGTAACCTTACAGAGTTACATAAACCCAACAGCGGCACAGACAGAGGAAATAGGCACACACTTTCACCTAGGGTTGAGTTCCCGAGCACCAGACGGTGAGACGTAAGTGGAAAGGAGAAAGTGGACATGATGAACACTGAGAGTTCAGAGAGACGGAGAGGGAAGGCAGAGGGAGGGGTGGAAAGAGGGTGTAGAGGGAGAAAAATGTGGGAAAATGTGGCAAAATGTTGGCATAGGGAGAGGACAAAGAGCCGGCGGAAAAACGGCGAGGCAGTAGGGGTTGGAGAATAACGGCACGGGTTGGAAATTGCCAAAAAGCTGGAGATCAAAGGGGACAGAGGTTTGTCGGTGTGTCATGGGGAGAATGGGGATGCGAGCACTGATGGAGAATGGGAAAGGAGGAAGGGACAGAAAAGGTGAGGAGGGAGTTCGAGAGGATGGAGCAGTGATAGTTGACGAAGAGAGAATGTGGAAACAGAGGGGAGGAAGTATGAGGCAATAAAAAAGGTAGGTAGAGGGAGCAGAAAGAGCGTGACGGGGGAATGGAGGGAAAGAAGTGGATGGTCGGGGAGAGGTGAAAGGGGGGTAGAGGGAGCAGAAAAAAGCGGGAGGAGGAAGTACGAGGTAATAATAAGATAGGTAGAAGGAGCAGAAATATCGGGACGGGAGAATTTTGGGAAAGAAGGGGATGGACGGGGAGAGAGGTGAAAGAGGGGGTAGAGGGATCAGAAGAAAGCGGGAGGATGAAGTACGAGGTAATGATAAGATAGGTAGAGGGAGCAGACAGAGCGGGACGGGGAAATGGAGGGGAAGAAGGGGATGCACGGGGAGAGAGGTGAAAGGGAGGTGGAGGGAGCAGAGAAAGCGGGACGGGGAAATGGAGGGAAAGAAGTGGTGGACGGGAAGAGAGGTGAATGAGGGGGTAGAGGGAGCAGAAGAAAGCGGGACGGGGAATGAAGGGGATGGACGGCGAGAGAGGTGAAAGGGAGGTGGAGGGAGCAGACAGAGCAGGACAGGGGAATGGAGGGAAAGAAGGGAGACAGCAAGAGAGGCTTGTCGGTTTCTGGTGGAGACAATATGATTGTGATAAGCAGAGGAATTAGTGTAGCAGGGAAAGGCAGAGAGGGTGGGCAGGGAATCTGGAATGATCGGGGAGTGAGAGTGAAAGGGAGACTGGGGACAGTCATTTGATTCACGTCGCCTCCACTGGCTGTTGACAGAGACCCTGGATCTTTTCAGGAATATGCGAGAACAAATTTGCCGACTTCTCGCAAATGAAAGGCCAATCAACATCGCAAGGGTACTTCCTTCCGAGTGAAGTCAGATCACACTGACTGCAAGGGGACGTTCCAGAGGACCCCTTGGACAGGAGACCGAAGCTCACATTCCTATTCAAGAGGGATAAACAAATTCAACAGAGACCAAACAGCTCCACCAGAGAACTCGAGCCGTGACCGTCCCCAAGCTAATCCCATGATTTTGCTCTCTCCTAACAGACTGTGTCAGTACGCACACTCATCCCACGCAACTGCTCTTCACCACGGCCCGGTGCCGGTACCCAGACAGATAGCACGGTCCCAATGTCTACCCGCAATCTGTCCCCAACGAAGGCACTGACCCAATGTCTCCCCACAGCCCCATATACCCCAAACTAATCCCACCGAACCGCTTCCTCAACACAGTCCTCTGTCAGTCCCCATACGAATCGAACATGCCCACCCTCTCCCCTCTGATCTGTTTCAGTCCGCGAACAACCCCCACTCTTCCACCGTCTAATCCACCTGCCCAGCTCTGTTCCCTCAGATCTACGTCATTTAGCAAACGAATCACTGTTTCCCCCTCGCCACACAGCCCGGCGACTATCTCCGAAATGATCCCACTGAACAGCGCTCTCCCACCGACATGGGTCATACCAAAATAATCCCTGTGTACTGAACTGTCCCCGCTGCCCCATGCCAGTTTCCGAAATAACCCACTGCCCTGTCCTTCGACGGCAGACACTTGTCGTCCCCAAAATGTTCCCATTGTATCACCCTGCTCTCTACCCGCGTACAGTCTACAGACAAATCATAATGCCCCTCCCTTTCCCCACAAAACTACTTCAGTCCGTAAACGAATCCCATATAATCCCATCAGCACAATCTGCATACTCAACTCTCACCCCACACATCAGTCTAAATCTTACCCGTCTTCGCATTTTCCAATCCAGTACTCAAGGTTCTTGTACAAAAGATTGTTGTATACAAAGCTCTGAGGAATTACATTCATTTGATTAATGCCAAGAATCGAAATCAATGTAAGGAAATTCTCTCAGATGACTACAAAAGGAATCCGTGATGGGACGGTGTGGAGTGCGATTCAATCTGTGTCTGACCCCGGGAGTGTGTGATGGGACGGTGTGGAGGGAATTCACTCTGTGTCTGACCACGGCAGTGTGTGATGGGACGGTGTGAAGGGAGCTTCACTTTGTGTCTGACCACGGGAGTATTTGATGGGACGGTGTGGAGGGAGATTCACTCTGTGACTGACCACGGGAGTGTGTGATGGGACGGTGTGGAGGAAGGTTCACTTTGTGTCAGACCCCGGGAATGCGTGACGTCACGGCATGGAGGGAGAACCGTTCTGTGTCTGAACCCGGGAGTGTGTGAAGGGAAGATGTGGAGGTAGATTCACTCTGTGTCAGAGTGTGTGTGTGTGTGTGTGTGTGTGCTGGGAGTGTATGTTGTGTGTTCAATCTGTGCCTGAATCGGAGAGTGTGTGATGATTCCTGCGATATTGTGGGATCTTCCCGTTCTGTGACACATACCGCTTCATCCCTTGAATTGATTTCCAGCAGCCTTGAATCACGGTTTGAACATTCTTGTATCGCTTTTTGGAAAGATGCTTTAAACCTGGATACGTAATAACAACGGTCTTTATTTGTGACCCAGTCCTTGGAACTGTTTTGCTCTGTAAATCACGAACAAGGAACAGTGAGACACAGAGTGAATCTCCCTGCACATTTTCCCATCACACACTTCCGTGTGGATGCACATAGTGAATTTCAGGCCATGCTGTCCCGTTACGTTCACCTGAGGTCAGTCACAGAGGGAATTTTCCCGCCCCCAACATCGTCCCATCGCACATTAACAGGATAAGGCACAGTGAATTCCTCCCCAAACCATCCATCATACACTCGCGGTGTCAAGACGCAGAGTGAATCTCGTACCACACTGTCCTATCGCACACGCCCGGGGAGAGACACAGAATGAAGTTCCCTCCACAACGTCCCGTCACAGATTCACAGGATCAGACATAGAGTGAAGTTTCCTCTACATCATCTATCACAGACTCTCCAGTCAGGCACAGATTCAGGCTTCCGCTACCACGTCCCCGAAACACTCACGGAGTCAGACAGAATGTGAGGCTCGATCCACAGCAACCCATCACACAACCGGTGTGTCAGAAACAGAGCGATGCTACCCCCACACCGTCCCAACAGTCTCTGGTTTGGACCCAGAATTAAGTTCCCTCCAAACTCTCCTATCGTGCACCCCCGGTATCAGACTCAGTGGGAATCAATCTCTCTCTCTCTCTCTCTCTCTCCCTCCCTCCCCTCCACAGCGTCCCATCACACATCACACATTTGCGGAGTGAGACACAGAGCTCGGCGACTGTGACAGTGTCCATTCACACACTCCAGAGATCAGACACAGTGCAGCTCCTTCAGCACCGTCCGATTACTGACACCCGGAGAAAGACACGGAGTGAAGACAGTAATTAGGGTTCCATCCAAAATGTCACGTCGCACATTTTCGGAGACAGACGAAGAATGAAACTCTTGTCTCACGGTTCCTTCATACACTCCCAGCGTCAACCACAGAGTGAAGCTCACCCCACACCGCCCCTCACACATTCCCTACGTCAGAGATCAGAATTAAGATCGCTCCACAAAGTCCAGTCACACAAGGCCTTGTTCAGACACATTGTGAATCTCCCTCCTTACGTCACCTTACTTCCATCTGCACGCTCCCATCACACAGTCCTGGAATCAAATACAGTCCCTCTCTCTCCACGGTCCCACCACATAATCCCGAATTCAGACACAGAGTAAAGCCCCCGCTGCACCGTCCCGTCACACACTCCCGGATTGAGAGTGAAGCTCTCTCTCCACGGTGGATAACGCACTTCAGGGGTCAGACATGGGGTGAATCTCTCTGTGCACTGTCCGATCACACAATCCCGCTGTCAGGCACAGAGTGAAGCTTGATCCATACTGTCCCGTCAGATATTCCCAGAGTAAGACATAGACTGAATCACACTCCCTACCATAACCATACACTCCCGATGTCAAGCACAGAATGACGCTTCTTCTCTCCATGCTTGCTCTGTGATGAGGAGCGGGTGAAAGAAGGGGATGGTGCCTCACCTCTTCTGCTGGTCAAAAATTCACAGAATTGAGCTTTGGTTTCGTTGACAGATCTGTACTTCGTTTCCATCCCAGTTAACTGATGACGGATATCGATCTGCATTCCTTTAAGAAGGGACAGATTACAGTTGAGTGCAGAAAGCTTGGATTGCAGGGTTGAGTTCAACTCATGGTAGTTTCGGTCGGAGGTGACATTAGACTGAAGAATCTGCGATACTGAGAGAGATGGTGAAGGATGTTTCGCGTTTGCAGTGACACGTGAGTCAGCATCGCGCTGCCGCACGGGTCTCAGAGAGTTTTATGTCAGTGTGACAGTGAAGGGTGTCCCAGTGAAGGAGGAGAAAATGGCGGCGCGACGCAGCGCGCGCGGCCTCTCTGGAGATGGATATCTGTTACTTGTTAAGTAGGGATCCGAGCACAATCCTGATTTGATGGAGACAGACGTGAGAGGCGGAGGAACATCTGGAGAATCTTCTGAAATGCCCGCTTCGCTGCCGCTGCTACCGTGCGGTCCGGAATCTCCGGAGGAGAAGGCCTCCGAGACCTCGGCTTTGCTTGTTTCGGCGGCCGGGACGAGTTCAACACTGAATGTCGTGTGGGTGCCAGGACGAGTCTTGACTGTGTTGCGGTTCAGGCCGTGTTTTTATCACGGTTAGGGTTGTGTCCGTGTTATGGTGATGGGTTTTAATCGGTGTTACGTTAAGGGCCGTGTCTGTGTCGCTGTGGTGTTTTAAAATAACAGTTTATTCCACTCTCTTTATATACGGTCTGACTCCACACGGAGCCGGTTCCACTCACCATGGATCGAGAGACCGGCCACTATCACGATGAGGGCGGATGTAACTAGGCAGAATAGGCAGATCAGACGGTACGGTCTATTTCCGATCTTCACCTTCGACTCCCGTTCTTGCTCAGCTGTGGAGAGACCATACGACCATAAGATTGCAATAAATATTTAATAACACCATAGGAGCTACTTAATGAATACTTTACTTCAATATCTTAGTGATTGTAGTGATGATTTGCAGCAGACTGATAAGTCTGAGCATGTAGATGTTACGGAAGAGGATGTAATGGAGCTTTTGGAAAGCATCACATCGGATAGGTCGCCGGTACCGGACACAATATACCCCAGGATACCGTGGGAGTCGAGGGAAGAGATTGCTGAGGCACTGGTGATGATCTTTGCATCATCCATGGAGACGTGGGAGGTTCCGCAAGATTGGAGGGTTGTGGATGTTGCTCCTTTATTCAGGAAAGGGAGAAGAGATAGCCCAGGAAATTATACACCAGTGAGTCTTACCTCAGCGGTTGGTAAGTTGATGGAGAAGATCCTGAGAGGCAGGATTTATGAACATTTGCAGAGGTATAATATGTTTAGGAGTTGTCAGCATGGCGTTGTAAAGGGCAGATCGTGCCTTACGAGACTGATTACATTTTTGTGGGGATGTGACCTGACAGATTGATAAGGAAGAGCAGTTGATTTTGTGTATATGGATTTCAGCAAAACATTTTTTAAGGTGCTCCATGCAACGCTTACTGAGAACGCAAGGAGGAATGGGATCCAAGGAGATATTTCTTTGTGGATCCACCACTGGCTTGCCACAGAATGCAAGGTGTGATTGTAGACGGGTCATATTCTGCATGGAAATCGGTCACCAGTGGAGTGCATCAGGGATCTGTTCTGAGACCCTTATTCTTCGTGACATTTATAAATGAACTGGATGAAGACCTGGAGGGATGTGTTCGTACATTTGCTGATGGACACAATGTTTCAGTATTTGTGGATAGTTGGAGGGCTGTCAGAAGTTACAGCGGGGCATTGATAGGATGCATTACCGGCTGAGAATTGGCAGATGGAGTTCAACCCAGTTAAGTGTGAAGTGCTTCATTTTGTTATGTCAAATACGATGGCAGAATATAGTATTAATGGTTAGTCCCTTGGCAGTGTGGAGAATCAGAGAGATCTTAGGGTCCGAGTCCACAGGACGCTCAAAGCAGCTGCGCATGTTGACTCTGTGGTTAAGAATGTGTATGGTATATAGACTTTCATCAACCGTGGATTTGAATTTTGGAGCCGAGAGGTAATGTTGCAGCCATATGGGACCCTGGTCAGATCCTACCTGGAGAACTGTGCACAGTTCTGGTCGACTCACTATAGGAAAGACGTGGAATCCATAGAAAGGGTGCAGAGGAGATTGACAAGAATGTTTACTGGAATTCAGAGCATGCCTTGTGAGAATAGGTTGGGTGAACTCAGACTTCTTTCCTTGGAGCGACGGAGGACGAGAGATGACCTGATAGAGGTGTACAAGATAATGAAAGGCATTGATCGTGTGGATAGTCAGAGTCTTTTTCCCAGGACGGAAATCGCTCGCACGAGAGGACAGGATTTTAAGGTGCTTGGAAGTGGGTACAGAGGAGATGTTAGGGGTAAGTTTTTTTTTACTCAGAGAGTGGTGAGTGCATGTAATCGGCTGCAGGTAGCGGTGTTGGAGGCGGAACCGAAAGGGTCTTTCATGGGACACCTGGATGGCTACAGGGAGCTTCGAAAAATAGATGGCTATGGATAAATCCTAGGTAGTTCTGAGATAGGGACATGTTCGTTAACAAGGTCTCAGATGGTACACTGTTCTGGAAGATGATTGTACAGGAGTCGGGAGATCACGTTGCAGATGTACATTGACGCCACTCTTGTTCAGTGTCGGTCGCCCTGATATAGGAAAGGCCACTGTGCTGGAAGGTTGACGAGCATGTTGGACTCGGGGGAGTGAGGCATGGAGAGATGTCGGGCAGGTCGGGACATTATTCCTTGGAGCGCAGGGGCGACCTTACAGAATTGTATAAAGCCACGAGGGGGGCAGGCAGGGTGAATGAGTACAGACGTTCCTCAGGTCCGCGGTATCGGGAACCATAGGGTACAGGATTGGCGAGAGATTCGATGGCGTGGAGGGTGGGAAATGAGTGAGGGAGGGGTGTTAGAGTGGGAGGTGGTAGACCGAGATGAGAGGGGATAAAGAGAACGAGAGAGGGGGAGAATAGGGGTGGAGATAGGGACGGAGGGCGATGCGTGGAGAGATGGGGAGAAAGAAGGGCATAAATGGGGAAACATTTGGAGGAGATTAGTTGGGGAGAATCGGGAACCGAGTAGAGGAGGCGACTAAGTTAGGAAAGGGGCAGAGAGAGAGAGGGGTGGGTAGAGTGGGAAGATGGGGGAGTGAGAGTAGAGCAGAGAGAAGGAGGAGACGGAGGATGCTGCCGGATTGGAGTGAGGAACTTACGGATAGAGGTCGGGCAGGTTGTGACTTTATTCCTTGGAGGGTAAGGGTGACCACACAGAGACGTATAAAATAAAGAGCAGTGAGGGCGTACAGTTATTTTCCGTAGACTTAGAGAATCGTGGACAAGAGCGTACAAGTCAAAGGAGAGATGGGAAAGGGATTTAATTCGGGCCCGTCTGACATTTCCCAGATGGTGGTAAGCCTAAGGGACGAGCTGAGAAAAGAACTGGCATAAGCAGAAACTTGGACACATGGGAGCATGAAACTGACCGCTACAATATGCCGTAATCGCTATGGACTCTGACCTGTTTGTGCAGCGGTTGACAGCCCGCCGGGTCCCGAGGAAATGGGAGGATCTTCGACCTCATCGACGCGGGGTTTCTTTTTCCGAACGTTCAGCTCTGAGTAGGTGGATTTCAGACCTTCTGGGAGACAGGCAGATTAGGAAGAGAGTGAGTGCGGTAGGGAATGGGGGAGAGTGTCGGAGAGAGACAGATGACAGAGAGAGAGGTAAGTGAAGGGAGAGGGGGTGTGAGACAACAAGAGAGAGAGACTGCGGGAGAACAGGGGGAGAGAGAGAGAGGACAGAGACTTGGAGACTGAGAAGGCGAAAACGATGGACAACGAGGCGAGAGTGCGATGTGGGCATTGGGAAGGAAAATGCGAGACAAAGAACGGGTAGAGAAAGGGGAGAGGGGACATATTGTGTTGGGAAGAGTAGAGAGATAGGTGTGAGAGTTGAATAGAGGGGAATGAGAAAGGAGAATGATGGAAGCTGGAAGTGGGAGAGGGATGGGGAGGCGAGAAGGGGGAATGATGGAGGCTGGAAGTGGGAGAGGGATGGGGAGGCGAGAAGAAAAGAATTTCAATGAGGGGGAACAAAGACGGTGGGAGGGCGTCGGGGAACGGGAGAGAGGGTCGGATAGAAAGGGAAGGCATGGCGGGGAGAGGAGTTAAAATGGGCGGGGTTGACGGGCGTATGAGTGAGCAGAGAAAGAGCGACATAGTACAAAAGGGAGATCGAGAGCGGTATAGACGGTGACTGCGATAGAAGAGAGACCGGAGAGAGACGGGGCAATGAGAGAGGGCGAAGAGAAGGGGACAGCGGGACACAATAGGGGAGGTAGAGTGAGGGAGAGACAGGCGAGGGAGGGAGAGAGGAAATGGGGTGAGAGAAGGGAAAGAGGGAAAGGAGAATGTGGTTACAAAGGGAGAGATGGGTTACGGTTTTATACCGCGCTCCTTCTCAGCGTCTCTCCCACAGTCCTCCCTCCTCACCACAACGACACGGAAATAACACATATCCACCACCCCCGCCCCAGAGCGCTTGCTCCTCATTGTCCCTTCCTCCACATGCCCCATACCATGCTATCTTCCCGACAACACTCCTTCCACACTACGTCCGACGGCGCTACCTCTAATCCGTCCCTCCCAGGGCGCAACACTCCGCACTGATAATCAAAGAGAGTTACCCGCTCTTCGCCTCTCTCACGACTTCACTCCGTGTTATTCTGAAACAGGGGATCATTAGGGTCAACTGTACGTTTGCTCTGAGATCTCTGGACAGGATTGGTAACGTCACCGAAACAGGGACAATCTAACAAAGATGAAACTGACCTCGATCTGTCCGGACCCGGGGCGCCGAGGGAGTCTTGAAATTAACTTCCACGTACGATACAACAGGTTCAGCTGGGGACAGACGATTGAGAGTCAGACACAGGTGAATCTCCTTCAACACTGTCCCATCACACTCTGCCGGGGTCAGACACACAGTGATTATTCCTCTACACGGTCCCATCAAACACTCCTGGGGTCAGACACAGAGTGAATCTCCCTCCACGCCGTCCCATCACACACTCCCGGGGTCAGACACAGAGTGATTATTCCTCTACACGGTCCCATCAAACAATCCCGGCGTCAGACACAGACTGAATCTCCCTCCACACCGTCCCATCATTCAATCCCGGGGTCAGACACAGAGTGATTATTCCTCTACACCGCCCATCACACTCTCCCGGGGTCAGACACAGAGTGAATCTCCCTCCACACCGTCCCATCACACACTCACGTGGTCAGACACAGAGTGATTATTCCTCTCCACGGTCCCATCAAACACTCCCGGGGTCAGACATAGACTGAATCTCCCTAGACACCGTCCCATCACACACTCCCGTGGTCAGTCACAGTGTGATTATTCCTCTACACGGTCCCAACAAACACTCCCGTGGTCAAACACAGAGTGATTATTCCTCTACACGGTTCCATCAAACACTCCCGGGGTCAGAATAAGGGTGAATCTCCCTCCACACCGTCCCATCACACACTCCCGGGGGCAGACACAGAGTGATTATTGATCAACACGGTCCCATCAAACACTCCCGGGGTCAGACACAGAGAGATTATTCCTCTACACGGTCCCACCAAACACTCCCGCGGTCAGCCACAGAGTGATTATTCCTCTACACCGCCCATCACACTCTCCCGGGTTCAGACACAGAGTGAATCTCCCTCCACACCGTCCCATCACACACTCCCGTGGTCAGACACAGAGGGATTTTTCCTCTACACGGTCCAATCAAACACTCCCGGGGTCAAACACAGAGTGAATCACCCTCCACACCGTCCCATCACACACTCGTGTGGTCAAACACAGAGTGATTATTCCTCTACATGGTTCCATCAAACACTCCCGGTGTCAGACACAGGGTGAATCTCCCTCCACACAGTCCCATCACACACTCACGTGGTCAGACACAGAGTGATTATTCCTCTACACGGTCCCATCAAACACTCCCAGGGTCAGACATAGACTGAATCTCCCTACACACCGTCCCATCAGACACTCCCGTGGTCAGACACAGTGTGATTATTCCTCTACACGGTTCCATCAAACACTCCCGGGGTCAGAATCAGGGTGAATCTCCCTCCACACCGTCCCATCACACACTCCCGGGGGCAGACACAGAGTGATTATTGATCTACACGGTCCCATCAAACACTCCCGGGGTCAGACACAGAGAGATTATTCCTCTACACGGTACCATCAAACACTCCCGGGGTCAGACACAGAGAGATTATTCCTCTACCCGGTCCCATCAAACACTCCCGGTGTCAGCCACAGAGTGAGTATTCCTCTACACCGCCCATCACACTCTCCCGGGGTCAGACACAGAGTGAATCTCCCTCCACACCGTCCCATCACACACTCCCGTGGTCAGACACAGAGTGATTTTTCCTCTACACGGTCCAATCAAACACTCCCGGGGTCAAACACAGAGTGAATCACCCTCCACACCGTCCCATCACACACTCCCGTGGTCAGACACAGTGTGATTATTCCTCTACACGTCCCATCAAACACTCCCGGGGTCAGACACAGACTGAATCTCCCTCCACACCGTCCCATCACACACCCGTGTGGTCAAACACAGAGTGATAATTCCTCTACATGGTTCCATCAAACACTCCCGGTGTCAGACACAGGGTGAATCTCCCTCCACACAGTCCCATCACACACTCACGTGGTCAGACACAGAGTGATTATTCCTCTACACGGTCCCAACAAACACTCACGGGGTCAGCCACAGAGTGAATATTCCTCTACACCGCCCATCACACTCTCCCGGGGTCAGACACAGAGTGAATCTCCCTCCACACCGTCCCATCACACACTCCCGTGGTCAGACACAGAGTGATTTTTCCTCTACACGGTCCAATCAAACACTCCCGGGGACAAACACAGAGTGAATCACCCTCCACACCGTCCCATCACAAACCCCCATGGTCAGACACAGTGTGATTATTCCTCTACACGGTCCCATCAAACACTCCCGGGGTCAGACACAGACTGAATCTCCCTCCACACCGTCCCATCACACACTCGTGTGGTCAAACAGAGTGATTATTCCTCTACATGGTTCAATCAAACACTCCCGGTGTCAGACACAGGGTGAATCTCCCTCCACACAGTCCCATCACACTCTCACGTGGTCAGACACAGTGTGATTATTCCTCTAGACGGTCCCATCAAACACTCCCGGGGTCAGACACAGAGTGAATCTCCCTCCACACCGTCCCATCACACACTCCCGTGGTCAGACACAGAGTGATTTTTCCTCTACACGGTCCAATGTAACACTCCCGGGGTCAAACACAGAGTGAATCACCCTCCACACCGTCCCATGTCAAACCCCCGTGGTCAGACACAGTGTGATTATTCCTCTACACGGTCCCATCAAACACTCCCGGGGTCAGACACAGACTGAATCTCCCTCCACACCGTCCCATCACACACTAGTGTGGTCAAACACAGAGTGATTATTCCTCTACATGTTTCCATCAAACACTCCCGGTGTCAGACACAGGGTGAATCTCCCTCCACACCGTCCCATCACACACTCCCGTGGGCAGACACAGTGTGATTATTCCTCTACACGGTCCCATCAAACACTGCCGGGGTCAGACATAGACTGAATCTCCCTCCACACCGTCCCATCTCACACTCCCGTGGTCAGACACAGAGTGATTAATCCTCTACACCGACGCATCACACAATCCCGTGGTCAAACACAGAGAGATTATTCCTCTACCCCGTCCCATCACACTCTCCCGGGGTCAGACACAGAGTGAATCTCCCTCCACACCGTCCCATCACACACTCCCGTGGTCAGACACAGAGGGATTTTTCCTCTACACGGTCCAATCAAACACTCCCGGGGTCAAACAAAGAGTGAATCACCCTCCACACCGTCCCATCACACACTCCCGTGGTCAGACACAGTGTGATTATTCCTCTACACGGTCCCATCAAACACTCCCGGGGTCAGACACAGACTGAATCTCCATCCACACCGTCCCATCACACACTCGTGTGGTCAAACACAGAGTGATTATTCTTCTACACGGTCCCATCAAACACTCCCGGGGTCAGACACAGAGAGATTATTCCTCTACACGGTCCCATCAAACACTCCCGGGGTCAAACACAGAGTGAATCACCCTCCACACCGTCCCATCACACACTCCCGTGGTCAGACACAGTGTGATTATTCCTCTACACGGTCCCATCAAACACTCCCGGGGTCAGACACAGACTGATTCTCCATCCACACCGTCCCATCACACACTCGTGTGGTCAAACACAGAGTGATTATTCCTCTACACGGTCCCATCAAACACTCCCGGGGTCAGACACAGAGAGATTATTCCTCTACACGGTCCCATCAAACACTCCCGGGGTCAGCCACAGAGTGATTATTCCTCTACACCGCCCATCACACTCTCCCGGGGTCAGACACAGAGTGAATCTCCCTCCACACCGTCCCATCACACACTCCCGTGGTCAGACACAGCGTGATTATTCCTCTACATGGTTCCATCAAACACTCCCGGTGTCAGACACAGGGTGAATCTCCCTCCACACAGTCCCATCACACACTCACGTGGTCAGACACAGAGTGATTATTCCTCTACACGGTCCCATCAAACACTCCCGGGGTCAGACACAGACTGAATCTCCCTCCACACCGTCCCATCATACAATCCCGGGGTCAGACACAGAGTGATTATTCCTCAACACGCTCCAATCAAACACTCCCGGGGTCAGCCGCAGAGTGATTATCCCTCTACACCGCCCATCACACACTCACGTGGTCAGACACAGAGTGATTATTCCTCTGCACGGTCCCATCAAACACTCCCGGGGTCAGACACAGACTGAATCTCCCTACACACCGTCCCATCACACACTCCCGTGGTCAGACACAGTGTGATTATTCCTCTACACGGTCCCATCAAACACTCCCGGTGTCAAACACAGAGTGAATCACCCTCCACACCGTCCCATCACACACTCCCGTGGTCAGACACAGTGTGATTATTCCTCTACACGGTCCCATCAAACACTCCCGGGGTCAGACACAGACTGATTCTCCATCCACACCGTCCCATCACACACTCGTGTGGTCAAACACAGAGTGATTATTCCTCTACACGGTCCCATCAAACACTCCCGGGGTCAGACACAGAGAGATTATTCCTCTACACGGTCCCATCAAACACTCCCGGGGTCAGCCACAGAGTGATTATTCCTCTACACCGCCCATCACACTCTCCCGGGGTCAGACACAGACTGAATCTCCCTCCACACCGTCCCATCATACAATCCCGGGGTCAGACACAGAGTGATTATTCCTCAACACGGTCCAATCAAACACTCCCGGGGTCAGCCGCAGAGTGATTATCCCTCTACACCGCCCATCACACACTCACGTGGTCAGACACAGAGTGATTATTCCTCTACACGGTCCCATCAAACACTCCCGGGGTCAGACATAGACTGAATCTCCCTACACACCGTCCCATCACACACTCCCTTGGTCAGACACAGTGTGATTATTCCTCTACACGGTCCCATCAAACACTCCCGTGGTCAAACACAGAGTGATTATTCCTCTACAAGGTTCCATCAAACACTCCCGGGTCAGAATCAGGGTGAATCTCCCTCCACACCGTCCCATCACACACTCCCGGGGGCAGACACAGAGTGATTATTGATCTACACGGTCCCATCAAACACTCCCGGGGTCAGACACAGAGAGATTATTCCTCTAAACGGTACCATCAAACACTCCCGGGGTCAGAAACAGAGAGATTATTCCTCTACTCGGTCCCATCAAGCACTCCCGGGGTCAGCCACAGAGTGAGTATTCCTCTACACCGCCCATCACACTCTCCCGGGGTCAGACTAGAGTGAATCTCCCTCCACACCGTCCCATCACACACTCCCGTGGTCAGACACAGAGTGATTTTTCCTCTACACGGTCCAATCAAACACTCCCGGGGTCAAACACAGAGTGAATCACCCTCCACACCGTCCCATCACACACTCCCGTGGTCAGACACAGTGTGATTATTCCTCTACACGTCCCATCAAACACTCCCGGGGTCAGACACAGACTGAATCTCCCTCCACACCGTCCCATCACACACCCGTGTGGTCAAACACAGAGTGATTATTCCTCTACATGGTTCCATCAAACACTCCCGGTGTCAGACACAGGGTGAATCTCCCTCCACACAGTCCCATCACACACTCACGTGGTCAGACACAGAGTGATTATTCCTCTACACGGTCCCATCAAACACTCACGGGGTCAGCCACAGAGTGAATATTCCTCTACACCGCCCATCACACTCTCCCGGGGTCAGACACAGAGTGAATCTCCCTCCACACCGTCCCATCACACACTCCCGTGGTCAGACACAGAGTGATTTTTCCTCTACACGGTCCAATCAAACACTCCCGGGGTCAAACACAGACTGAATCACCCTCCACACCGTCCCATCACAAACCCCCGTGGTCAGACACAGTGTGATTATTCCTCTACACGGTCCCATCAAACACTCCCGGGGTCAGACACAGACTGAATCTCCCTCCACACCGTCCCATCACACACTCGTTTGGTCAAACACAGAGTGATTATTCCTCTACATGGTTCCATCAAACACTCCCGGTGTCAGACACAGGGTGAATCTCCCTCCACACAGTCCCATCACACACTCACGTGGTCAGTCACAGTGTGATTATTCCTCTAGACGGTCCCATCAAACACTCCCGGGGTCAGACACAGAGTGAATCTCTCTCCACACCGTCCCATCACACACTCCCGTGGTCAGACACAGAGTGATTTTTCATCTACACGGTCCAATGTAACACTCCCGGGGTCAAACACAGAGTGAATCACCCTCCACACCGTCCCATGTCAAACCCCCGTGGTCAGACACAGTGTGATTATTCCTCTACACGGTCCCATCAAACACTCCCGGGGTCAGACACAGACTGAATCTCCCTCCACACCGTCCCATCACACACTCGTTTGGTCAAACACAGAGTGATTATTCCTCTACATGGTTCCATTAAACACTCCCGGGGTCAGACACAGACTGAATCTCCCTCCACACCGTCCCATCACACACTAGTGTGGTCAAACACAGAGTGATTATTCCTCTACATGGTTCCATCAAACACTCCCGGTGTCAGACACAGGGTGAATCTCCCTCCACACCGTACCATCACACACTCCCGTGGTCAGACACAGTGTGATTATTCCTCTACACGGTCCCATCAAACACTCCCGGGGTCAGACATAGACTGAATCTCCCTCCACACCGTCCCATCACACACTCCCGTGGTCAGACACAGAGTGATTAATCCTCTACACCGACGCATCACACACTCCCGTGGTCAAACACAGAGTGATTATTCCTCTTCACGGTTCCATCAAACACTCCCGGGGTCAGACACAGAGTGATTATTGATCTACACGGTCCCATCAAACACCCCCGTGGTCAGACACAGAGAGATTATTCCTCTACCCTGTCCCATCACACTCTCCCGGGGTCAGACACAGAGTGAATCTCCCTCCACACCGTCCCATCACACACTCCCGTGGTCAGACACAGAGGGATTTTTCCTCTACACGGTCCAATCAAACACTCCCGGGGTCAAACACAGAGTGAGTCACCCTCCACACCGTCCCATCACACACTCCCGTGGTCAGACACAGTGTGATTATTCCTCTAAACGGTCCCATCAAACACTCCCGGGTGTCAGACACAGAGAGATTATTCCTCTACACGGTCCCAGCAAACATACCCGGGGTCAGAAAAAGAGTGATTATTCCTCTACGCGGCCCCATCAAACTCTCCCGGGGTCAGACACAGAGTGATTATTCCTCTACACGTTCACATCAAACGATCCCGGGGGTCAGACAGAGAGTGATTATTCCTCTACACGGTACCATCAAACACTCCCAGGGTCAGACACAGAGTGATTTTTCCTCTACACGGTCCAATGTAACACTCCCGGGGTCAAACACAGAGTGAATCACCCTCCACACCGTCCCATGTCAAACCCCCGTGGTCAGACACAGTGTGATTATTCCTCTACACGGTCCCATCAAACACTCCCGGGGTCAGACACAGACTGAATCTCCCTCCACACCGTCCCATCACACACTAGTGTGGTCAAACACAGAGTGATTATTCCTCTACATGGTTCCATCAAACACTCCCGGTGTCAGACACAGGGTGAATCTCCCTCCACACCGTCCCATCACACACTCCCGTGGGCAGACACAGTGTGATTATTCCTCTACACGGTCCCATCAAACACTGCCGGGGTCAGACATAGACTGAATCTCCCTCCACACCGTCCCATCTCACACTCCCGTGGTCAGACACAGAGTGATTAATCCTCTACACCGACGCATCACACAATCCCGTGGTCAAACACAGAGTGATTATTCCTCTTCACGGTTCCATCAAACACTCCCGGGGTCAGACACAGAGTGATTATTGATCTACACGGTCCCATCAAACACTTCCGGGTTCAGACACAGAGAGATTATTCCTCTACCCCGTCCCATCACACTCTCCCGGGGTCAGACACAGAGTGAATCTCCCTCCACACCGTCCCATCACACACTCCCGTGGTCAGACACAGAGGGATTTTTCCTCTACACGGTCCAATCAAACACTCCCGGGGTCAAACACAGAGTGAATCACCCTCCACACCGTCCCATCACACACTCCCGTGGTCAGACACAGTGTGATTATTCCTCTACACGGTCCCATCAAACACTCCCGGGGTCAGACACAGACTGAATCTCCATCCACACCGTCCCATCACACACTCGTGTGGTCAAACACAGAGTGATTATTCTTCTACACGGTCCCATCAAACACTCCCGGGGTCAGACACAGAGAGATTATTCCTCTACACGGTCCCATCAAACACTCCCGGGGTCAAACACAGAGTGAATCACCCTCCACACCGTCCCATCACACACTCCCGTGGTCAGACACAGTGTGATTATTCCTCTACACGGTCCCATCAAACACTCCCGGGGTCAGACACAGACTGATTCTCCATCCACACCGTCCCATCACACACTCGTGTGGTCAAACACAGAGTGATTATTCCTCTACACGGTCCCATCAAACACTCCCGGGGTCAGACACAGAGAGATTATTCCTCTACACGGTCCCATCAAACACTCCCGGGGTCAGCCACAGAGTGATTATTCCTCTACACCGCCCATCACACTCTCCCGGGGTCAGACACAGAGTGAATCTCCCTCCACACCGTCCCATCACACACTCCCGTGGTCAGACACAGCGTGATTATTCCTCTACATGGTTCCATCAAACACTCCCGGTGTCAGACACAGGGTGAATCTCCCTCCACACAGTCCCATCACACACTCACGTGGTCAGACACAGAGTGATTATTCCTCTACACGGTCCCATCAAACACTCCCGGGGTCAGACACAGACTGAATCTCCCTCCACACCGTCCCATCATACAATCCCGGGGTCAGACACAGAGTGATTATTCCTCAACACGCTCCAATCAAACACTCCCGGGGTCAGCCGCAGAGTGATTATCCCTCTACACCGCCCATCACACACTCACGTGGTCAGACACAGGGTGATTATTCCTCTACACGGTCCCATCAAACACTCCCGGGGTCAGACATAGACTGAATCTCCCTACACACCGTCCCATCACACACTCCCGTGGTCAGACACAGTGTGATTATTCCTCTACACGGTCCCATCAAACACTCCCGGTGTCAAACACAGAGTGAATCACCCTCCACACCGTCCCATCACACACTCCCGTGGTCAGACACAGTGTGATTATTCCTCTACACGGTCCCATCAAACACTCCCGGGGTCAGACACAGACTGATTCTCCATCCACACCGTCCCATCACACACTCGTGTGGTCAAACACAGAGTGATTATTCCTCTACACGGTCCCAGCAAACACTCCCGGGGTCAGACACAGATTGAATCTCCCTCCACACGGTCCCATCACACACTCTCTGGGTCATACACAGAGGGATTATTCCTCAACACGGTCCCATCAAACACTGCCGGGGTCAGACACAGACTGAATCTCCCTCCACACCGTCCCATCACACACTCCCGGAGTCAGACACAGTGTGATTATTCCTCTACACGGTCCAATCAAACACTCCCGGCGTCAGACACAGAGTGAATCTCCCTCCACACCGTCCCATCACACACTCCCGTTTTCAGACACAGAGTGATTATTCTTCTCCACGGTCCCATCAAACACTCCCGGGGTCAGACACAGAGTGATTATTGCTCTACACGGTCCCATCAAACACTCCGGGGGTCAGGCACAGAGTGAATCTCAATCCTCGCCGTCCCGTCACTCACCCGGGGTCAGACACAGAGCGATTATTCCTCTACACGGTCCCATCACACACTCCCGGGGTCAGACACAGAGTGATTATTCCTCTTCACGGTCCAATCAAACACTCCCGGGGTCAGCCGCAGAGTGATTATTCCTTTACACCGCCCATCACAATCTCCCGGGGTCAGACACAGAGTGAATCTCCCTCCACACCGTCCCGTCACACACTCCCGTGGTCAGACACAGAGTGGTTATTCCTCTACCCGGTCCCATCAAACACTCCCGGGGTCAGACACAGAGAGAATCTCACTCCACACTGTCCCCTCACACACTCCCGTGGTCAGACACAGTGTGATTATTCCTCTACACGGTCCCATCAAACACTCCCGGGGTTAGACATAGACTGAATCTCCCTCCACACCGTCCTATCACACACTCCCGTGATCAGACACAGAGTGATTAATCCTCTACACCGACGCATCACACACTCCCGTGGTCAAACACAGAGTGATTATTCCTCTACACGTTTACATCGAACACTCCCGGGGTCAGAATCAGGGTGAATTTCCCTCCACAACGTCCCATCACACACTCCCGGGGTCAGACACAGAGTGATTATTGATCTACACGGTCGCATCAAACACTCCCGGGTGTCAGACACACAGTGAATCTCCGTCCACACCGTCCCATCACACACTCCCGGGGTCAGACACAGAGTGATTATTCCTCGACACGGTCCCATCAAACACTCCCGGGTGTCAGACACAGAGCGATTATTCCTCTGCACTGTACCATCAAACAATACGTGGGTCAGACACAGTGATTATTCCTCTACACGGTCCCATCAAACACTCCCGGCGTCAGACACAGAGTGAATCTCCCTCCACGCCGTCCCATCACTCACTCCCGGGGTCAGACACAGAGTGATTATTCCTCTACACGGTACCATCAAACACTCCCGGGGTCAGACACAGAATGAATTTATATCCACACCGTGCCATCATACACTCCCGGGGTCAGACACAGAGTGATTATTCCTCTACAGGGTCCCATCAAACACTCCCGGGGTCAGACACAGAGTGAATCTCCCTCCACACGGTCCAATCAAACACTCCCGTGGTCAGAAGCAGAGGGAATCTCAATCCACACCGTCCCATCACACACTCCCGGGGTCAGACACAGAGTGAATCTCAATCCTCACCGTCCCATCACACACTCCCGGGGTCAGACACGGAGATATTATTCCTCTACACGGTACAATCAAACACTCCCGGGTTCAGACACAGAGATATTATTCCTCTACACGGTCCCATCAAACACTCCGGGGGTCAGGCACAGAGTGAATCTCAATCCTCGCCGTCCCGTCACTCACTCCCGGGGTCAGACACAGAGAGATTATTCCTCTACAGGGTCCCATCAAACACTCCAGGGGTCAGACACAGAGTGAATCTCAATCCTTACCGTCCCATCACACACTCCCGGGGTCAGACACAGAGAGATTATTCTTCTGCACGGTACCATCAAACACTCCCGGGGTCAGACACAGAATGAATTTATATCCACACCGTGCCATCATACACTCCCGGGGTCAGACACAGAGTGATTATTCCTCTACACGGTCCCATCACACACTTCCGGGGTCAGACACAGAGTGAATCTCCCTCCACACGGTCCAATCAAACACTCCCGTGGTCAGACGCAGAGTGAATCTCAATCCACACCGTCCCATCACACACTCCCGGGGTCAGACACAGAGAGAATATTCCTCTACAGGGTCCCATCAAACACTCCCGGAGTCAGACACAGAGTGATTATTCCTCGACACGGTCCCATCAAACACTCCCGGGTGTCAGACACAGAGCGATTATTCCTCTGCACTGTACCATCAAACACTACGTGGGTCAGACACAGTGATTATTCCTCTACACGGTCCCATCAAACACTCCCGGGGTCAGACACAGAGTGAATCTCTCTCCACGCCGTCCTATCACTCACTCCCGGGGTCAGACACAGAGCGATTATTCCTCTGCACTGTACCATCAAACACTACGTGGGTCAGACACAGTGATTATTCCTCTACACGGTCCCATCAAACACTCCCGGTGTCAGACACAGAATGAATTTATATCCACACCGTGCCATCATACACTCCCGGGGTCAGACACAGAGTGATTATTCCTCTACACGGTCCCATCACACACTTCCGGGTTCAGACACAGAGTGAAACTCCCTCCACACGGTCCAATCAAACACTCCCGTGGTCAGACCCAGAGTGAATCTCAATCCACAGCGTCCCATCACACACTCCCGGGGTCAGACACAGAGAGAATATTCCTCTACACGGTCCCATCAAACACTCCCGGGGTCAGACACAGAGTGAATCTCAGTCCTCACCGTCCCATCACACACACCCGGGGTCAGACACAGAGAGATTATTCCTCTACACGGTAGCATCAAACACTCCCAAGGTCAGACACAGAGTGATTATTCCTCTACACGGTCCCATCAAACGCTCCCGGGGGTCACACACAGAGTTATTATTCCTCTACACGGTCCCATCAAACACTCCGGGGGTAAGACACAGAGTGATTATTCCTCTACAAGGTCCCATCACACACTCCCGGGGTCAGACACGGAGATATTATTCCTCTACACGGTACCATCAAACACTCCAGGGGTCAGGCACAGAGTGAATCTCAATCCTTACCGTCCCATCACACACTCCCGGGGTCAGACACAGAGAGATTATTCTTCTGCACGGTACCATCAAACACTCCCGGGGTCAGACACAGAATGAATTTATATCCACACCGTGCCATCATACACTCCCGGGGTCAGACACAGAGTGATTATTCCTCTACACGGTCCCATCACACACTTCCGGGGTCAGACACAGAGTGAATCTCCCTCCACACGGTCCAATCAAACACTCCCGTGGTCAGACGCAGAGTGAATCTCAATCCACACCGTCCCATCACACACTCCCGGGGTCAGACACAGAGAGAATATTCCTCTACAGGGTCCCATCAAACACTCCCGGAGTCAGACACAGAGTGATTATTCCTCGACACGGTCCCATCAAACACTCCCGGGTGTCAGACACAGAGCGATTATTCCTCTGCACTGTACCATCAAACACTACGTGGGTCAGACACAGTGATTATTCCTCTACACGGTCCCATCAAACACTCCCGGGGTCAGACACAGAATGAATTTATATCCACACCGTGCCATCATACACTCCCGGGGTCAGACACAGAGTGATTATTCCTCTACACTGTCCCATCACACACTTCCGGGGTCAGACACAGAGTGAATCTCCCTCCACACGGTCCAATCAAACACTCCCGTGGTCAGACCCAGAGTGAATCTCAATCCACACCGTCCCATCACACACTCCCGGGGTCAGACACAGAGAGAATATTCCTCTACACGGTACCATCAAACACTCCCAGGGTCAGACACAGAGTGATTATTCCTCTACACGGTCCCATCAAACGCTCCCGGGGGTCACACACAGAGTTATTATTCCTCTACACGGTCCCATCAAACACTCCGGGGGTAAGACACAGAGCGATTATTCCTCTACAAGGTCCCATCATACACTCCCGGGGTCAGACACAGAGTGACTCTCAATCCACACCGTCCCATCACACCCTCCCGGGGTCAGACACGGAGATATTATTCCTCTACACGGTACCATCAAACACTCCCGGGATCAGACACAGAGATATTATTCCTCTACACGGTCCCATCAAACACTCCGGGGGTCAGGCACAGAGTGAATCTCAATCCTCGCCGTCCCGTCACTCACTCCCGGGGTCAGACACAGAGAGATTATTCCTCCACACGGTACCATCAAACACTCCCGGGGTCGGACACAGAGAGATTATTCCTCTACACGGTCCCATCAAACACTACCGGGGTCAGACACAGAGTCATTGTTCCTCTACACGGTCACATCAAACTCTTCCAGGGTCAGACACAGAGTGATTATTCCTCTACACGGTACCATCACACACTCCTGGTGTCAGACACAGTGTGAATCTCCTTCCACACCGTCCCATCACACTCTCCCGGGGTAAGACACAGAGTGATTATTCCTCTACACGGTCCCAGCAAACACTCCCGGGGTCAGACACAGAGTGAATCTCCATCCACACCGTCCCGTCACAAACTCCCGGGGTCCGACTCAGAGTGATTATTCCTCTACACCGCCCATCACAGACTCCCGGGGTCAGACACAGAGTGAATCTCCCTCCACACGGTCCCATCACATACTTCCTGGGTCATACACAGAGGGATTATTCCTCAACACGGTCCCATCAAACACTCCCGGGGTCAGACACAGAGTGATTATTCCTCTTCACGGTCCAATCAAACACTCCCGGGGTCAGACACAGAGTGAATCTCAATCCTCACCGTCCCATCACACACACCCGGGGTCAGACACAGAGAGATTATTCCTCTACACGGTACCATCAAACACTCCCAGGGTCAGACACAGAGTGATTATTCCTCTACACGGTCCCATCAAACGCTCCCGGGGGTCACACACAGAGTTATTATTCCTCTACACGGTCCCATCAAACACTCCGGGGGTAAGACACAGAGCGATTATTCCTCTACAAGGTCCCATCATACACTCCCGGGGTCAGACACAGAGTGACTCTCAATCCACACCGTCCCATCACACACTCCCGGGGTCAGACACGGAGATATTATTCCTCTACACGGTACCATCAAACACTCCCGGGTTCAGACACAGAGATATTATTCCTCTACACGGTCCCATCAAACACTCCGGGGGTCAGGCACAGAGTGAATCTCAATCCTCGCCGTCCCGTCACTCACTCCCGGGGTCAGACACAGAGAGATTATTCCTCCACACGGTACCATCAAACACTCCCGGGGTCGGACACAGAGAGATTATTCCTCTAAACGGTCCCATCAAACACTACCGGGGTCAGACACAGAGTCATTGTTCCTCTACACGGTCACATCAAACTCTTCCAGGGTCAGACACAGAGTGATTATTCCTCTACACGGTACCATCACACACTCCTGGTGTCAGACACAGTGTGAATCTCCTTCCACACCGTCCCATCACACTCTCCCGGGGTAAGACACAGAGTGATTATTCCTCTACACGGTCCCATCAAACACTCCCGGGGTCAGACACAGAGTGAATCTCCCTCCACGCTGTCCCATCACACACTCCCGGGGTCCGACTCAGAGTGATTATTCCTCTACAAGGCCCCATCAAACTCTCCCGGGGTCTTACACAGAGTGATTATTCCTCTATACGGTCCCATCAAACGCTCCCGTGTGTCAGACACAGAGTGATTATTCCTCTACACGGACCCATGAAACACTCCCGGGGTCGGACACAGAGTGAATCTCCATCCACACCGTCCCAACACACACTCCCGGGGTCAGACAGAGTGATTATTCCTCTACACGGTCCCAGCAAACACTCCCGGGGTCAGACACAGAGTGAATCTCCATCCACACCGTCCCGTCACAAACTCCCGGGGTCAGACACAGAGTGATTATTCCTCTACACCGCCCATCACAGACTCCCGGGGTCAGACACAGAGTGAATCTCCCTCCACACGGTCCCATCACATACTTCCTGGGTCATACACAGAGGGATTATTCCTCAACACGGTCCCATCAAACACTGCCGGGGTCAGACACAGAGTGAATCTCCCTTCACACCGTCCCATCACACACTCCCGGGGTCAGACACAGGGTGATTATTCCTCTACACGGTCCCATCAAACACTCCCGGCGTCAGACACAGAGTGATTCTCCCTCCACACCGTCCCATCACACACTCCCGTTTTCAGACACAGAGTGATTATTCTTCTCCACGGTCCCATCAAACACTCCCGGGTTCAGACACAGAGTGATTATTGCTCTACACGGTCGCATCTCACACTCCCGGGTTCAGACAGAGAGTGAATGTTCCTCTACACCGCCCATCACACACTCCCTGGGTCAGACACAGAGTGAATCTCCCTGCAAATCGTCCCATCACACTCTCCCGGGGTCAGACACAGAGTGAATCTCCCTCCACACCGTCCCGTCACACACTCCCGTGGTCAGAAACAGAGTGATTATTCCTCTACACGGTACCATCACACACTCCTGGTGTCAGACACAGTGTGAATCTCCTTCCACACCGTCCCATCACACTCTCCCGGGGTAAGACACAGAGTGATTATTCCTCTACACGGTCCCATCAAACACTCCCGGGGTCAGACACAGAGTGAATCTCCCTCCACGCTGTCCCATCACACACTCCCGGGGTCCGACTCAGAGTGATTATTCCTCTACAAGGCCCCATCAAACTCTCCCGGGGTCTTACACAGAGTGATTATTCCTCTATACGGTCCCATCAAACGCTCCCGTGTGTCAGACACAGAGTGATTATTCCTCTACACGGACCCATGAAACACTCCCGGGGTCGGACACAGAGTGAATCTCCATCCACACCGTCCCAACACACACTCCCGGGGTCAGACAGAGTGATTATTCCTCTACACGGTCCCAGCAAACACTCCCGGGGTCAGACACAGAGTGAATCTCCATCCACACCGTCCCGTCACAAACTCCCGGGGTCAGACACAGAGTGATTATTCCTCTACACCGCCCATCACAGACTCCCGGGGTCAGACACAGAGTGAATCTCCCTCCACACGGTCCCATCACATACTTCCTGGGTCATACACAGAGGGATTATTCCTCAACACGGTCCCATCAAACACTGCCGGGGTCAGACACAGAGTGAATCTCCCTTCACACCGTCCCATCACACACTCCCGGGGTCAGACACAGGGTGATTATTCCTCTACACGGTCCCATCAAACACTCCCGGCGTCAGACACAGAGTGATTCTCCCTCCACACCGTCCCATCACACACTCCCGTTTTCAGACACAGAGTGATTATTCTTCTCCACGGTCCCATCAAACACTCCCGGGTTCAGACACAGAGTGATTATTGCTCTACACGGTCGCATCTCACACTCCCGGGTTCAGACAGAGAGTGAATGTTCCTCTACACCGCCCATCACACACTCCCTGGGTCAGACACAGAGTGAATCTCCCTGCAAATCGTCCCATCACACTCTCCCGGGGTCAGACACAGAGTGAATCTCCCTCCACACCGTCCCGTCACACACTCCCGTGGTCAGAAACAGAGTGATTATTCCTCTACACGGTACCATCACACACTCCTGGTGTCAGACACAGTGTGAATCTCCTTCCACACCGTCCCATCACACTCTCCCGGGGTAAGACACAGAGTGATTATTCCTCTACACGGTCCCATCAAACACTCCCGGGGTCAGACACAGAGTGAATCTCCCTCCACGCTGTCCCATCACACACTCCCGGGGTCCGACTCAGAGTGATTATTCCTCTACAAGGCCCCATCAAACTCTCCCGGGGTCTTACACAGAGTGATTATTCCTCTATACGGTCCCATCAAACGCTCCCGTGTGTCAGACACAGAGTGATTATTCCTCTACACGGACCCATGAAACACTCCCGGGGTCGGACACAGAGTGAATCTCCATCCACACCGTCCCAACACACACTCCCGGGGTCAGACAGAGTGATTATTCCTCTACATGGTCCCAGCAAACACTCCCGGGGTCAGACACAGAGTGAATCTCCATCCACACCGTCCCGTCACAAACTCCCGGGGTCAGACACAGAGTGATTATTCCTCTACACCGCCCATCACAGACTCCCGGGGTCAGACACAGAGTGAATCTCCCTCCACACGGTCCCATCACATACTTCCTGGGTCATACACAGAGGGATTATTCCTCAACACGGTCCCATCAAACACTGCCGGGGTCAGACACAGAGTGAATCTCCCTTCACACCGTCCCATCACACACTCCCGGGGTCAGACACAGGGTGATTATTCCTCTACACGGTCCCATCAAACACTCCCGGCGTCAGACACAGAGTGATTCTCCCTCCACACCGTCCCATCACACACTCCCGTTTTCAGACACAGAGTGATTATTCTTCTCCACGGTCCCATCAAACACTCCCGGGTTCAGACACAGAGTGATTATTGCTCTACACGGTCGCATCTCACACTCCCGGGTTCAGACAGAGAGTGAATGTTCCTCTACACCGCCCATCACACACTCCCTGGGTCAGACACAGAGTGAATCTCCCTGCAAATCGTCCCATCACACTCTCCCGGGGTCAGACACAGAGTGAATCTCCCTCCACACCGTCCCGTCACACACTCCCGTGGTCAGAAACAGAGTGATTATTCCTCTACACGGTCCCATCAAACACTCCCGGGGTCAGACACAGAGTGATTATTCCTCTTCACGGTCCAATCAAACACTCCCGGGGTCAGACGCAGAGTGATTATTCCTCTACACCGCCCATCACACTCTCCCGGGGTCAGACACAGAGTGAATCTCCCTCCACACCGTCCCGTCACACACTCCCGTGGTCAGACACAGAGTGATTATTCCTCTACACGGTCCCATCAAACACTCCCGGGGTCAGACACAGAGTGAATCTCACTCCACACTGTCCCATCACACACTCCCGTGGTCAGACACAGTGTGATTATTCCTCTACACGGTCCCATCAAACACTCCCGGGGTCAGACACAGAGTGAATCTCACTCCACACTGTCCCATCACACACTCCCGTGATCAGACACAGAGTGATTAATCCTCTACACCGACGCATCACACACTCCCGTGGTCAAACACAGAGTGATTATTCCTCTACACGGTTCCATCGAACACTCCCGGGGTCAGAATCAGGGTGAATTTCCCTCCACACCGTCCCATCACACACTCCCGGGGTCAGACACAGAGTGATTATTGATCTACACGGTCGCATCAAACACTCCCGTGGTCAGACACAGAGTGAATCTCCGTCCACAACGTCCCATCACACACTCCCGGGGTCAGACACAGAGTGATTATTCCTCGACACGGTCCCATCAAACACTCCCGGGTGTCAGACACAGAGCGATTATTCCTCTGCACTGTACCATCAAACACTACTTGGGTCAGACACAGTGATTATTCCTCTACACGGTCCCATCAAACACTCCCGGTGTCAGACACAGAGTGAATCTCCCTCCACGCCGTCCCATCACTCACTCCCGGGGTCAGACACAGAGTGATTATTCCTCTACACGGTACCATCAAACACTCCCGGGGTCAGACACAGAATGAATTTATATCCACACCGTGCCATCATACACTCCCGGGGTCAGACACAGAGTGATTATTCCTCTACACGGTCCCATCAAAAACTCCCGGGGTCAGACGCAGAGTGAATCTCCCTCACACCGTCCCATCACACACTCCCGGGGTAAGACACAGAGTGATTATTCCTCTACAAGGTCCCATCAAACACTACCGGGGACAGACACAGAGTGAATCTCAATTCACACCGTCCCATCACACACTCCCGGGGTCAGACACAGAGAGTTTATTCCTCTACACGGTACCATCAAACACTCCCGGGGTCAGACACAGAGAGATTATTCCTCTACACGGTCCCATCAAACACGCCCGGTGTCAGACACAGAGTCATTATTCCTCTACAAGGTCACATCAAACACTTCCGTGGTCAGACACAGAGTGATTATTCCTCTACACGGCCCCATCAAACTCTCCCGGGGTCAGACACAGAGTGATTATTCCTCTACACGGTCCCATCAAACGCTCCCGGGGGTCACACACAGAGTTATTATTCCTCTACACGGTCCCATCAAACACTCCGGGGGTAAGACACAGAGTGATTATTCCACTACAAGGTCCCATCAAACACTCCCGTGGTCAGAGAAGAGTGAATCTCAATCCACACCGTCCCATCACACACTCCCGGGGTCAGACACGGAGAGGTTATTCCTCTACACGGTACCATCAAACACTCCCGGGTTCAGACACAGAGATATTATTCCTCTACACGGTCCCATCAAACACTCCGGGGGTCAGGCACAGAGAGATTATTCCTCCACACGGTACCATCAAACACTCCCGGGGTCAGACACAGAGAGATTATTCCTCTACACGGTCCCATCAAACACTCCCGGGGTCAGACACAGAGTCATTGTTCCTCTACACGGTCACATCAAACTCTTCCAGGGTCAGACACAGAGTGATTATTCCTCTACACGGTACCATCACACACTCCCGGTGTCAGACACAGTGTGAATCTCCTTCCACACCATCCCATCACACTCTCCCGGGGTAAGACACAGAGTGATTATTCCTCTACACGGTCCCATCAAACACACCCGGGGTCAGACACAGAGTGAATCTCCCTCCACGCCGTCCCATCACACACTCCCGGGGTGCGACACAGAGTGATTATTCCTCTACAAGGCGCCATCAAACTCTCCCGGGGTCAGACACAGAGTGAATCTCCCTCCACGCCGTCCCATCACACACTCCCGTGTGTCAAACACAGAGTGATTATTCCTCTACACGGACCCATGAAACACTCCCAGGGTCGGACACAGAGTGAATCTCCATCCACACCGTCCCAACACACACTCCCGGGGTCAGACAGAGTGATTATTCCTCTACACGGTCCCAGCAAACACTCCCGGGGTCAGACACAGAGTGAATCTCCATCCACACCGTCCCGTCACAAACTCCCGGGGTCAGACACAGAGTGATTATTCCTCTACACCGCCCATCACACACTCCCGGGGTCAGACACAGAGTGAATCTCCCTCCACACGGTCCCATCACACACTCTCTGGGTCATACACAGAGGGATTATTCCTCAACACGGTCCCATCAAACACTGCCGGGGTCAGACACAGAGTGAATCTCCCTCCACACCGTCCCATCACACACTCCCGGGGTCAGACACAGAGTGATTATTCCTCTACACGGTCCAATCAAACACTCCCGGCGTCAGACACAGAGTGAATCTCCCTCCACACCGTCCCATCACACACTCCCGTTTTCAGACACAGAGTGATTATTCTTCTCCACGGTCCCATCAAACACTCCCGGGGTCAGACAGAGAGTGAATGTTCCTCTACACCGCCCATCACACACTCCCTGGGTCAGACACAGAGTAAATCTCCCTGCAAATCGACCCATCACACACTCCCGGGGTAAGACACCCACTGAATCTCCCTCCACACCGTACCAACACACTCTCCCGGGTCAGACACAGACTGATTATTCCTCTACACGGTCCCATCACACACTCCCGGGGTCAGACACAGAGTGATTATTCCTCTTCACGGTCCAATCAAACACTCCCGGGGTCAGCCGCAGAGTGATTATTCCTCTACACCGCCTATCACAATCTCCCGGGGTCAGACACAGAGTGAATCTCCCTCCACACCGTCCCGTCACACACTCCCGTGGTCAGACACAGAGTGATTATTCCTCTACCCGGTCCCATCAAACACTCCCGGGGTCAGACACAGAGTGAATCTCACTCCACACTGTCCCATCACACACTCCCGTGGTCAGACACAGTGTGATTATTCCTCTACACGGTCCCATCAAACACTCCCGGGGTTAGACATAGACTGAATCTCCCTCCACACCGTCCTATCACACACTCCCGTGATCAGACACAGAGTGATTAATCCTCTACACCGACGCATCACACACTCCCGTGGTCAAACACAGAGTGATTATTCCTCTACACGTTTACATCGAACACTCCCGGGGTCAGAATCAGGGTGAATTTCCCTCCACACCGTCCCATCACACACTCCCGGGGTCAGACACAGAGTGATTATTGATCTACACGGTCGCATCAAACACTCCCGGGCGTCAGACACAGAGTGAATCTCCGTCCACACCGTCCCATCACACACTCCCGGGGTCAGACACAGAGTGATTATTCCTCGACACGGTCCCATCAAACACTCCCGGGTGTCAGACACAGAGCGATTATTCCTCTGCACTGTACCATCAAACCATACCGGGGTCAGACACAGAAAGAATTTATATCCACACCGTGCCATCATACACTCCCGGGGTCAGACACAGAGTGATTATTCCTCTACAGGGTCCCATCAAACACTCCCGGGGTCAGACACAGAGTGAAACTCCCTCCACACGGTCCAATCAAACACTCCCGTGGTCAGACGCAGAGTGAATCTCAATCCACACCGTCCCATCACACACTCCCGGGGTCAGACACAGAGTGAATCTCAATCCTCACCGTCCCATCACACACTCCCGGGTTCAGACACAGAGATATTATTCCTCTACACGGTACCATCAAACACTCCCGGGGTCAGACACAGAATGAATTTATATCCACACCGTGCCATCATACACACCCGGGGTCAGTCACAGAGTGATTATTCCTCTACACGGTCCAATCAAACACTCCCGTGGTCAGACGCAGAGTGAATCTCAATCCACACCGTCCCATCACACACTCCCGGGGTAAGACACAGAGAGAATATTCCTCTACAGCGTCCCATCAAACACTCCCGGGGTCAGACACAGAGTGAATCTCAATCCTCACCGTCCCATCACACACTCCCGGGGTCAGACACAGAGAGATTATTCCTCTACACGGTACCATCAAACACTACAGGGGTCAGACACAGAGTGATTATTCCTCGACACGGTCCCATCAAACACTCCCGGGTGTCAGACACAGAGCGATTATTCCTCTGCACTGTACCATCAAACACTACGTGGGTCAGACACAGTGATTATTCCTCTACACGGTCCCATCAAACACTCCCGGGGTCAGACACAGAGCGATTATTCCTCTGCACTGTACCATCAAACACTACGTGGGTCAGACACAGTGATTATTCCTCTACACGGTCCCATCACACTCTCCCGGGGTCAGACACAGAGTGAATCTCCCTCCACACCGTCCCATCACACACTCCCGTGGTCAGACACAGAGTGACTTTTCCTCTACACGGTCCAATCAAACACTCCCGGGGTCAAACACAGAGTGAATCACCCTCCACACCGTCCCATCACACACTACCGTGGTCAGACACAGTGTGATTATTCCTCTACACGGTCCCATCAAACACTCCCGGGGTCAGACACAGACTGAATCTCCATCCACACCTTCCCATCACACACTCGTGTGGTCAAACACAGAGTGATTATTCCTCTACATGGTTCCATCAAACACTCCCGGTGTCAGACACAGGGTGAATCTCCCTCCACACCGTCCCATCACACACTCCCGTTTTCAGACACAGAGTGATTATTCTTCTCCACGGTCCCATCAAACACTCCCGGGGTCAGACACAGAGTGATTATTCCTCTACACGGTCCCATCTCACATTCCCGGGCTCAGACAGAGAGTGAATGTTCCTCAACACCGCCCATCACACACTCCCTGGGTTCGACACAGAGTGAATCTCCCTGCAAATCGTCCCATCACACACTCCCTGGGTCAGACACAGAGTAAATCTCCCTGCAAATCGACCCATCACACACTCCCGGGGTAAGACACCCACTGAATCTCCCTCCACACCGTACCAACACACTCTCCCGGGTCAGACACAGACTGATTATTCCTCTACACGGTCCCATCACACACTCCCGGGGTCAGACACAGAGTGATTATTCCTCTTCACGGTCCAATCAAACACTCCCGGGGTCAGCCGCAGAGTGATTATTCCTCTACACCGCCTATCACAATCTCCCGGGGTCAGACACAGAGTGAATCTCCCTCCACACCGTCCCGTCACACACTCCCGTGGTCAGACACAGAGTGATTATTCCTCTACCCGGTCCCATCAAACACTCCCGGGGTCAGACACAGAGTGAATCTCACTCCACACTGTCCCATCACACACTCCCGTGGTCAGACACAGTGTGATTATTCCTCTACACGGTCCCATCAAACACTCCCGGGGTTAGACATAGACTGAATCTCCCTCCACACCGTCCTATCACACACTCCCGTGATCAGACACAGAGTGATTAATCCTCTACACCGACGCATCACACACTCCCGTGGTCAAACACAGAGTGATTATTCCTCTACACGTTTACATCGAACACTCCCGGGGTCAGAATCAGGGTGAATTTCCCTCCACACCGTCCCATCACACACTCCCGGGGTCAGACACAGAGTGATTATTGATCTACACGGTCGCATCAAACACTCCCGGGCGTCAGACACAGAGTGAATCTCCGTCCACACCGTCCCATCACACACTCCCGGGGTCAGACACAGAGTGATTATTCCTCGACACGGTCCCATCAAACACTCCCGGGTGTCAGACACAGAGCGATTATTCCTCTGCACTGTACCATCAAACCATACCGGGGTCAGACACAGAAAGAATTTATATCCACACCGTGCCATCATACACTCCCGGGGTCAGACACAGAGTGATTATTCCTCTACAGGGTCCCATCAAACACTCCCGGGGTCAGACACAGAGTGAAACTCCCTCCACACGGTCCAATCAAACACTCCCGTGGTCAGACGCAGAGTGAATCTCAATCCACACCGTCCCATCACACACTCCCGGGGTCAGACACAGAGTGAATCTCAATCCTCACCGTCCCATCACACACTCCCGGGTTCAGACACAGAGATATTATTCCTCTACACGGTACCATCAAACACTCCCGGGGTCAGACACAGAATGAATTTATATCCACACCGTGCCATCATACACACCCGGGGTCAGTCACAGAGTGATTATTCCTCTACACGGTCCAATCAAACACTCCCGTGGTCAGACGCAGAGTGAATCTCAATCCACACCGTCCCATCACACCCTCCCGGGGTAAGACACAGAGAGAATATTCCTCTACAGGGTCCCATCAAACACTCCCGGGGTCAGACACAGAGTGAATCTCAATCCTCACCGTCCCATCACACACTCCCGGGGTCAGACACAGAGAGATTATTCCTCTACACGGTACCATCAAACACTACAGGGGTCAGACACAGAGTGATTATTCCTCGACACGGTCCCATCAAACACTCCCGGGTGTCAGACACAGAGCGATTATTCCTCTGCACTGTACCATCAAACACTACGTGGGTCAGACACAGTGATTATTCCTCTACACGGTCCCATCAAACACTCCCGGGGTCAGACACAGAGCGATTATTCCTCTGCACTGTACCATCAAACACTACGTGGGTCAGACACAGTGATTATTCCTCTACACGGTCCCATCACACTCTCCCGGGGTCAGACACAGAGTGAATCTCCCTCCACACCGTCCCATCACACACTCCCGTGGTCAGACACAGAGTGACTTTTCCTCTACACGGTCCAATCAAACACTCCCGGGGTCAAACACAGAGTGAATCACCCTCCACACCGTCCCATCACACACTACCGTGGTCAGACACAGTGTGATTATTCCTCTACACGGTCCCATCAAACACTCCCGGGGTCAGACACAGACTGAATCTCCATCCACACCTTCCCATCACACACTCGTGTGGTCATACACAGAGTGATTATTCCTCTACATGGTTCCATCAAACACTCCCGGTGTCAGACACAGGGTGAATCTCCCTCCACACCGTCCCATCACACACTCCCGTTTTCAGACACAGAGTGATTATTCTTCTCCACGGTCCCATCAAACACTCCCGGGGTCAGACACAGAGTGATTATTCCTCTACACGGTCCCATCTCACATTCCCGGGCTCAGACAGAGAGTGAATGTTCCTCAACACCGCCCATCACACACTCCCTGGGTTCGACACAGAGTGAATCTCCCTGCAAATCGTCCCATCACACACTCCCGGGGTAAGACACAGACTGAATCTCCCTCCACACCGTACCAACACACTCTCCCGGGTCAGACACAGACTGATTATTCCTAACACGGTCCCATCACACACTCCCGGGGTCAGACACAGAGTGATAATTCCTCTTCACGGTCCCATCAAACACTCCCGGGGTCAGACACAGAGTGAATCTCACTCCACACTGTCCCATCACACACTCCCAAGGTCATTCACAGTGTGATTATTCCTCTACACGGTCCGATCAAACACTCCCGGGGTTAGACATAGACTGAATCACCCTCCACACCGTCCTATCACACACTACCGGGGTCAGACACAGAGTGATTATTGATCTACACGGTCGCATCAAACACTCCCGGGGTCAGACACAGAGTGATTATTCCTCTACACGGTTCCATCGAACACTCCCGGGGTCAGAATCAAGGTGAATTTCCCTCCACACCGTCCCATCACACACTCCCGGGGTCAGACACAGAGTGATTATTGATCTACACGGTCGCATCAAACACTCCCGGGGTCAGACACAGAGTGATTATTCCTCGACACGGTCCCATCAAACACTCCCGGGTGTCAGACACAGAGCGATTATTCCTCTGCACTGTACCATCAAACACTACGTGGGTCAGACACAGTGATTATTCCTCTACACGGTCCCATCAAACACTCCCGGTGTCAGACACAGAGTGATTATTCCTCTACACGGTACCATCAAACACTCCCGGGGTCAGACACAGAGTGATTATTCCTCGACACGGTCCCATCAAACACTCTCGGGTGTCAGACACAGAGCGATTATTCCTCTGCACTGTACCATCAAACACTACGTGGGTCAGACACAGTGATTATTCCTCTACACGGTCCCATCAAACACTCCCGGGTTCAGACACAGAGTGAATCTCCCTCCACGCCGTCCCATCACTCACTCCCGGGGTCAGACACAGAGCGATTATTCCTCTGCACTGTACCATCAAACACTACGTGGGTCAGACACAGTGATTATTCCTCTACACGGTCCCATCAAACACTCCCGGGGTCAGACACAGAATGAATTTATATCCACACCGTGCCATGATACACTCCCGGGGTCAGACACAGAGTGATTATTCCTCTACACGGTCCCATCACACACTCTCTGGGTCATACACAGAGGGATTATTCCTCAACACGGTCCCATCAAACACTGTCGGGGTCAGACACAGAGTGAATCTCCCTCCACACCGTCCCATCACACACTCCCGGGGTCAGACACAGAGTGATTATTCCTCTACACGGTCCAATCAAACACTCCCGGCGTCAGACACAGAGTGAATCTCCCTCCACACCGTCCCATCACACACTCCCGTTTTCAGACACAGAGTGATTATTCTTCTCCACGGTCCCATCAAACACTCCCGGGGTCAGACAGAGAGTGAATGTTCCTCTACACCGCCCATCACACACTCCCTGGGTCAGACACAGAGTAAATCTCCCTGCAAATCGACCCATCACACACTCCCGGGGTAAGACACCCACTGAATCTCCCTCCACACCGTACCAACACACTCTCCCGGGTCAGACACAGACTGATTATTCCTCTACACGGTCCCATCACACACTCCCGGGGTCAGACACAGAGTGATTATTCCTCTTCACGGTCCAATCAAACACTCCCGGGGTCAGCCGCAGAGTGATTATTCCTCTACACCGCCTATCACAATCTCCCGGGGTCAGACACAGAGTGAATCTCCCTCCACACCGTCCCGTCACACACTCCCGTGGTCAGACACAGAGTGATTATTCCTCTACCCGGTCCCATCAAACACTCCCGGGGTCAGACACAGAGTGAATCTCACTCCACACTGTCCCATCACACACTCCCGTGGTCAGACACAGTGTGATTATTCCTCTACACGGTCCCATCAAACACTCCCGGGGTTAGACATAGACTGAATCTCCCTCCACACCGTCCTATCACACACTCCCGTGATCAGACACAGAGTGATTAATCCTCTACACCGACGCATCACACACTCCCGTGGTCAAACACAGAGTGAATATTCCTCTACACGTTTACATCGAACACTCCCGGGGTCAGAATCAGGGTGAATTTCCCTCCATACCGTCCCATCACACACTCCCGGGGTCAGACACAGAGTGATTATTCCTCGACACGGTCCCATCAAACACTCCCGGGTGTCAGACACAGAGCGATTATTCCTCTGCACTGTACCATCAAACCATACCGGGGTCAGACACAGAATGAATTTATATCCACACCGTGCCATCATACACTCCCGGGGTCAGACACAGTGATTATTCCTCTACACGGTCCCATCAAACTCTCCCGGCGTCAGACACAGAGTGAATCTCCCTCCACTCCGCCCAATCACTCACTCCCGGGGTCAGACACAGAGTGATTATTCCTCTACACGGTACCATCAAACACTCCCGGGGTCAGACACAGAATGAATTTATATCCACACCGTGTCATCATACACTCCCGGGGTCAGACACAGAGTGATTATTCCTCTACAGGGTCCCATCAAACACTCCCGGGGTCAGACACAGAGTGAATCTCCCTCCACACGGTCCAATCAAACACTCCCGTGGTCAGACGCAGAGTGAATCTCAATCCACACCGTCCCATCACACACTCCCGGGGTCAGACACAGAGTGAATCTCAATCCTCACCGTCCCATCACACACTCCCGGGTTCAGACACAGAGATATTATTCCTCTACACGGTACCATCAAACACTCCCGGGGTCAGACACAGAATGAATTTATATCCACACCGTGCCATCATACACTCCCGGGGTCAGTCACAGAGTGATTATTCCTCTACACGGTCCCATCACACACTTCCGGGGTCAGACACAGAGTGAATCTCCCTCCACACGGTCCAATCAAACACTCCCGTGGTCAGACGCAGAGTGAATCTCAATCCACACCGTCCCATCACACACTCCCGGGGTCAGACACAGAGAGAATATTCCTCTACAGGGTCCCATCAAACACTCCCGGGGTCAGACACAGAGTGACTCTCAATCCTCACCGTCCCATCGCACACTCCCGGGGTCAGACACAGAGAGATTATTCCTCTACACGGTACCATCAAACACTACAGGGGTCAGACACAGAGTGATTATTCCTCGACACGGTCCCATCAAACACTCCCGGGTGTCAGACACAGAGCGATTATTCCTCTGCACTGTACCATCAAACACTACGTGGGTCAGACACATGATTATTCCTCTACACGGTCCCATCACACTCTCCCGGGGTCAAACACAGAGTGAATCTCCCTCCACACCGTCCCATCACACACTCCCGTGGTCAGACACAGAGTGACTTTTCCTCTACACGGTCCAATCAAACACTCCCGGGGTCAAACACAGAGTGAATCACCCTTCACACCGTCCCATCACACACTACCGTGGTCAGACACAGTGTGATTATTCCTCTACACGGTCCCATCAAACACTCCCGGGGTCAGACACAGAGCGATTATTCCTCTGCACTGTACCATCAAACACTACAGGGGTCAGACACAGAGTGATTATTCCTCGACACGGTCCCATCAAACACTCCCGGGTGTCAGACACAGAGCGATTATTCCTCTGCACTGTACCATCAAACACGACGTGGGTCAGACACAGTGATTATTCCTCTACACGGTCCCATCAAACACTCCCGGGGTCAGACACAGAGCGATTATTCCTCTGCACTGTACCATCAAACACTACGTGGGTCAGACACATGATTATTCCTCTACACGGTCCCATCACACTCTCCCGGGGTCAGACACAGAGTGAATCTCCCTCCACACCGTCCCATCACACACTCCCGTGGTCAGACACAGAGTGACTTTTCCTCTACACGGTCCAATCAAACACTCCCGGGGTCAAACACAGAGTGAATCACCCTTCACACCGTCCCATCACACACTACCGTGGTCAGACACAGTGTGATTATTCCTCTACACGGTCCCATCAAACACTCCCGGGGTCAGACACAGACTGAATCTCCATCCACACCGTCCCATCACACACTCGTGTGGTCAAACACAGAGTGATTATTCCTCTACATGGTTCCATCAAACACTCCCGGTGTCAGACACAGGGTGAATCTCCCTCCACACCGTCCCATCACACACTCCCGTTTTCAGACACAGAGTGATTATTCCTCTACACGGTACCATCAAACACTCCCGGGGTCAGACACAGAGTGATTATTCCTCTACACGGTCCCATCTCACATTCCCGGGCTCAGACAGAGAGTGAATGTTCCTCAACACCGCCCATCACACACTCCCTGGGTTCGACACAGAGTGAATCTCCCTGCAAATCGTCCCATCACACACTCCCGGGGTAAGACACAGACTGAATCTCCCTCCACACCGTACCAGCACACTCTCCCGGGTCAGACACAGACTGATTATTCCTAACACGGTCCCATCACACACTCCCGGGGTCAGACACAGAGTGATAATTCCTCTTCACGGTCCCATCAAACACTCCCGGGGTCAGACACAGAGTGAATCTCACTCCACACTGTCCCATCACACACTCCCAAGGTCATTCACAGTGTGATTATTCCTCTACACGGTCCGATCAAACACTCCCGGGGTTAGACATAGACTGAATCACCCTCCACACCGTCCTATCACACACTACCGGGGTCAGACACAGAGTGATTATTGATCTACACGGTCGCATCAAACACTCCCGGGGTCAGACACAGAGTGATTATTCCTCTACACGGTTCCATCGAACACTCCCGGGGTCAGAATCAAGGTGAATTTCCCTCCACACCGTCCCATCACACACTCCCGGGGTCAGACACAGAGTGATTATTGATCTACACGGTCGCATCAAACACTCCCGGGGTCAGACACAGAGTGATTATTCCTCGACACGGTCCCATCAAACACTCCCGGGTGTCAGACACAGAGCGATTATTCCTCTGCACTGTACCATCAAACACTACGTGGGTCAGACACAGTGATTATTCCTCTACACGGTCCCATCAAACACTCCCGGTGTCAGACACAGAGTGATTATTACTCTACACGGTACCATCAAACACTCCCGGGGTCAGACACAGAGTGATTATTCCTCGACACGGTCCCATCAAACACTCTCGGGTGTCAGACACAGAGCGATTATTCCTCTGCACTGTACCATCAAACACTACGTGGGTCAGACACAGTGATTATTCCTCTACACGGTCCCATCAAACACTCCCGGGTTCAGACACAGAGTGAATCTCCCTCCACGCCGTCCCATCACTCACTCCCGGGGTCAGACACAGAGCGATTATTCCTCTGCACTGTACCATCAAACACTACGTGGGTCAGACACAGTGATTATTCCTCTACACGGTCCCATCAAACACTCCCGGGGTCAGACACAGAATGAATTTATATCCACACCGTGCCATGATACACTCCCGGGGTCAGACACAGAGTGATTATTCCTCTACACGGTCCCATCACACACTCTCTGGGTCATACACAGAGGGATTATTCCTCAACACGGTCCCATCAAACACTGTCGGGGTCAGACACAGAGTGAATCTCCCTCCACACCGTCCCATCACACACTCCCGGGGTCAGACACAGAGTGATTATTCCTCTACACGGTCCAATCAAACACTCCCGGCGTCAGACACAGAGTGAATCTCCCTCCACACCGTCCCATCACACACTCCCGTTTTCAGACACAGAGTGATTATTCTTCTCCACGGTCCCATCAAACACTCCCGGGGTCAGACAGAGAGTGAATGTTCCTCTACACCGCCCATCACACACTCCCTGGGTCAGACACAGAGTAAATCTCCCTGCAAATCGACCCATCACACACTCCCGGGGTAAGACACCCACTGAATCTCCCTCCACACCGTACCAACACACTCTCCCGGGTCAGACACAGACTGATTATTCCTCTACACGGTCCCATCACACACTCCCGGGGTCAGACACAGAGTGATTATTCCTCTTCACGGTCCAATCAAACACTCCCGGGGTCAGCCGCAGAGTGATTATTCCTCTACACCGCCTATCACAATCTCCCGGGGTCAGACACAGAGTGAATCTCCCTCCACACCGTCCCGTCACACACTCCCGTGGTCAGACACAGAGTGATTATTCCTCTACCCGGTCCCATCAAACACTCCCGGGGTCAGACACAGAGTGAATCTCACTCCACACTGTCCCATCACACACTCCCGTGGTCAGACACAGTGTGATTATTCCTCTACACGGTCCCATCAAACACTCCCGGGGTTAGACATAGACTGAATCTCCCTCCACACCGTCCTATCACACACTCCCGTGATCAGACACAGAGTGATTAATCCTCTACACCGACGCATCACACACTCCCGTGGTCAAACACAGAGTGAATATTCCTCTACACGTTTACATCGAACACTCCCGGGGTCAGAATCAGGGTGAATTTCCCTCCATACCGTCCCATCACACACTCCCGGGGTCAGACACAGAGTGATTATTGATCTACACGGTCGCATCAAACACTCCCGGGTGTCAGACACAGAGTGAATCTCCGTCCACACCGTCCCATCACACACTCCCGGGGTCAGACACAGAGTGATTATTCCTCGACACGGTCCCATCAAACACTCCCGGGTGTCAGACACAGAGCGATTATTCCTCTGCACTGTACCATCAAACCATACCGGGGTCAGACACAGAATGAACTTATATCCACACCGTGCCATCATACACTCCCGGGGTCAGACACAGTGATTATTCCTCTACACGGTCCCATCAAACTCTCCCGGCGTCAGACACAGAGTGAATCTCCCTCCACGCCGCCCAATCACTCACTCCCGGGGTCAGACACAGAGTGATTATTCCTCTACACGGTACCATCAAACACTCCCGGGGTCAGACACAGAATGAATTTATATCCACACCGTGTCATCATACACTCCCGGGGTCAGACACAGAGTGATTATTCCTCTACAGGGTCCCATCAAACACTCCCGGGGTCAGACACAGAGTGAATCTCCCTCCACACGGTCCAATCAAACACTCCCGTGGTCAGACGCAGAGTGAATCTCAATCCACACCGTCCCATCACACACTCCCGGGGTCAGACACAGAGTGAATCTCAATCCTCACCGTCCCATCACACACTCCCGGGTTCAGACACAGAGATATTATTCCTCTACACGGTACCATCAAACACTCCCGGGGTCAGACACAGAATGAATTTATATCCACACCGTGCCATCATACACTCCCGGGGTCAGTCACAGAGTGATTATTCCTCTACACGGTCCCATCACACACTTCCGGGGTCAGACACAGAGTGAATCTCCCTCCACACGGTCCAATCAAACACTCCCGTGGTCAGACGCAGAGTGAATCTCAATCCACACCGTCCCATCACACACTCCCGGGGTCAGACACAGAGAGAATATTCCTCTACAGGGTCCCATCAAACACTCCCGGGGTCAGACACAGAGTGACTCTCAATCCTCACCGTCCCATCACACACTCCCGGGGTCAGACACAGAGAGATTATTCCTCTACACGGTACCATCAAACACTACAGGGGTCAGACACAGAGTGATTATTCCTCGACACGGTCCCATCAAACACTCCCGGGTGTCAGACACAGAGCGATTATTCCTCTGCACTGTACCATCAAACACTACGTGGGTCAGACACATGATTATTCCTCTACACGGTCCCATCACACTCTCCCGGGGTCAGACACAGAGTGAATCTCCCTCCACACCGTCCCATCACACACTCCCGTGGTCAGACACAGAGTGACTTTTCCTCTACACGGTCCAATCAAACACTCCCGGGGTCAAACACAGAGTGAATCACCCTTCACACCGTCCCATCACACACTACCGTGGTCAGACACAGTGTGATTATTCCTCTACACGGTCCCATCAAACACTCCCGGGGTCAGACACAGAGCGATTATTCCTCTGCACTGTACCATCAAACACTACAGGGGTCAGACACAGAGTGATTATTCCTCGACACGGTCCCATCAAACACTCCCGGGTGTCAGACACAGAGCGATTATTCCTCTGCACTGTACCATCAAACACGACGTGGGTCAGACACAGTGATTATTCCTCTACACGGTCCCATCAAACACTCCCGGGGTCAGACACAGAGCGATTATTCCTCTGCTCTGTACCATCAAACACTACGTGGGTCAGACACATGATTATTCCTCTACACGGTCCCATCACACTCTCCCGGGGTCAGACACAGAGTGAATCTCCCTCCACACCGTCCCATCACACACTCCCGTGGTCAGACACAGAGTGACTTTTCCTCTACACGGTCCAATCAAACACTCCCGGGGTCAAACACAGAGTGAATCACCCTTCACACCGTCCCATCACACACTACCATGGTCAGACACAGTGTGATTATTCCTCTACACGGTCCCATCAAACACTCCCGGGGTCAGACACAGACTGAATCTCCATCCACACCGTCCCATCACACACTCGTGTGGTCAAACACAGAGTGATTATTCCTCTACATGGTTCCATCAAACACTCCCGGTGTCAGACACAGGGTGAATCTCCCTCCACACCGTCCCATCACACACTCCCGTTTTCAGACACAGAGTGATTATTCCTCTACACGGTACCATCAAACACTCCCGGGGTCAGACACAGAGTGATTATTGCTCTACCCGGTCCCATCTCACACTCCCGGGCTCAGACAGAGAGTGAATGTTCCTCAACACCGCCCATCACACACTCCCTGGGTTCGACACAGAGTGAATCTCCCTGCAAATCGTCCCATCACACACTCCCGGGGTAAGACACAGACTGAATCTCCCTCCACACCGTACCAACACACTCTCCCGGGTCAGACACAGACTGATTATTCCTAACACGGTCCCATCACACACTCCCGGGGTCAGACACAGAGTGATAATTCCTCTTCACGGTCCCATCAAACACTCCCGGGGTCAGACACAGAGTGAATCTCACTCCACACTGTCCCATCACACACTCCCAAGGTCATTCACAGTGTGATTATTCCTCTACACGGTCAGATCAAACACTCCCGGGGTTAGACATAGACTGAATCTCCCTCCACACCGTCCTATCACACACTCCCGGGGTCAGACACAGAGTGATTATTGATCTACACGGTCGCATCAAACACTCCCGGGGTCAGACACAGAGTGATTATTCCTCTACACGGTTCCATCGAACACTCCCGGGGTCAGAATCAAGGTGAATTTCCCTCCACACCGTCCCATCACACACTCCCGGGGTCAGACACAGAGTGATTATTGATCTACACGGTCGCATCAAACACTCCCGGGGTCAGACACAGAGTGAATCTCCGTCCACACCGTCCCATCACACACTGCCGGGGTCAGACACAGAGTGATTATTCCTCGACACGGTCCCATCAAACACTCCCGGGTGTCAGACACAGAGCGATTATTCCTCTGCACTGTACCATCAAACACTACGTGGGTCAGACACAGTGATTATTCCTCTACACGGTCCCATCAAACACTCCCGGTGTCAGACACAGAGTGATTATTCCTCTACACGGTACCATCAAACACTCCCGGGGTCAGACACAGAGTGATTATTCCTCGACACGGTCCCATCAAACACTCCCGGGTGTCAGACACAGAGCGATTATTCCTCTGCACTGTACCATCAAACACTACGTGGGTCAGACACAGTGATTATTCCTCTACACGGTCCCATCAAACACTCCCGGGGTCAGACACAGAGTGAATCTCCCTCCACGCCGTCCCATCACTCACTCCCGGGGTCAGACACAGAGCGATTATTCCTCTGCACTGTACCATCAAACACTACGTGGGTCAGACACAGTGATTATTCCTCTACACGGTCCCATCAAACACTCCCGGGGTCAGACACAGAATGAATTTATATCCACACCGTGCCATGATACACTCCCGGGGTCAGACACAGAGTGATTATTCCTCTACACGGTCCCATCACACACTCTCTGGGTCATACACAGAGGGATTATTCCACTACACGGTCCAATCAAACACTCCCGGCGTCAGACACAGAGTGAATCTCCCTCCACACCGTCACATCACACACTCCCGTTTTCAGACACAGAGTGATTATTCTTCTCCACGGTCCCATCAAACACTCCCGGGGTCAGACAGAGAGTGAATGTTCCTCTACACCGCCCATCACACACTCCCTGGGTCAGACACAGAGTAAATCTCCCTGCAAATCGACCCATCACACACTCCCGGGGTAAGACACCCACTGAATCTCCCTCCACACCGTACCAACACACTCTCCCGGGTCAGACACAGACTGATTATTCCTCTACACGGTCCCATCACACACTCCCGGGGTCAGACACAGAGTGATTATTCCTCTTCACGGTCCAATCAAACACTCCCGTGGTCAGCCGCAGAGTGATTATTCCTCTACACCGCCTATCACAATCTCCCGGGGTCAGACACAGAGTGAATCTCCCTCCACACCGTCCCGTCACACACTCCCGTGGTCAGACACAGAGTGATTATTCCTCTACCCGGTCCCATCAAACACTCCCGGGGTCAGACACAGAGTGAATCTCACTCCACACTGTCCCATCACACACTCCCGTGGTCAGACACAGTGTGATTATTCCTCAACACGGTCCCATCAAACACACCCGGGGTTAGACATAGACTGAATCTCCCTCCACACCGTCCTATCACACACTCCCGTGATCAGACACAGAGTGATTAATCCTCTACACCGACGCATCACACACTCCCGTGGTCAAACACAGAGTGATTATTCCTCTACACGTTTACATCGAACACTCCCGGGGTCAGAATCAGGGTGAATTTCCCTCCATACCGTCCCATCACACACTCCCGGGGTCAGACACAGAGTGATTATTGATCTACACGGTCGCATCAAACACTCCCGGGTGTCAGACACAGAGTGAATCTCCGTCCACACCGTCCCATCACACACTCCCGGGGTCAGACACAGAGTGATTATTCCTCGACACGGTCCCATCAAACACTCCCGGGTGTCAGACACAGAGCGATTATTCCTCTGCACTGTACCATCAAACAATACGTGGGTCAGACACAGTGATTATTCCTCTACACGGTCCCATCAAACTCTCCCGGCGTCAGACACAGAGTGAATCTCCCTCCACGCCGCCCCATCACTCACTCCCGGGGTCAGACACAGAGTGATTATTCCTCTACACGGTACCATCAAACACTCCCGGGGTCAGACACAGAATGAATTTATATCCACACCGTGCCATCATACACTCCCGGGGTCAGACACAGAGTGATTATTCCTCTACAGGGTCCCATCAAACACTCCCGGGGTCAGACACAGAGTGAATCTCCCTCCACACGGTCCAATCAAACACTCCCGTGGTCAGACGCAGAGTGAATCTCAATCCACACCGTCCCATCACACACTCCCGGGGTCAGACACAGAGTGAATCTCAATCCTCACCGTCCCATCACACACTCCCGGGTTCAGACACAGAGATATTATTCCTCTACACGGTACCATCAAACACTCCCGGGGTCAGACACAGAATGAATTTATATCCACACCGTGCCATCATACACTCCCGGGGTCAGTCACAGAGTGATTATTCCTCTACACGGTCCCATCACACACTTCCGGGGTCAGACACAGAGTGAATCTCCCTCCACACGGTCCAATCAAACACTCCCGTGGTCAGACGCAGAGTGAATCTCAATCCACACCGTCCCATCACACACTCCCGGGGTCAGACACAAAGAGAATATTCCTCTACAGGGTCCCATCAAACACTCCCGGGGTCAGACACAGAGTGAATCTCAATCCTCACCGTCCCATCACACACTCCCGGGGTCAGACACAGAGAGATTATTCCTCTACACGGTACCATCAAACACTACAGGGGTCAGACACAGAGTGATTATTCCTCGACACGGTCCCATCAAACACTCCCGGGTGTCAGACACAGAGCGATTATTCCTCTGCACTGTACCATCAAACACTACGTGGGTCAGACACAGTGATTATTCCTCTACACGGTCCCATCAAACACTCCCGGGGTCAGACACAGAGCGATTATTCCTCTGCACTGTACCATCAAACACTACGTGGGTCAGACACAGTGATTATTCCTCTACACGGTCCCATCACACTCTCCCGGGGTCAGACACAGAGTGAATCTCCCTCCACACCGTCCCATCACACACTCCCGTGGTCAGACACAGAGTGACTTTTCCTCTACACGGTCCAATCAAACACTCCCGGGGTCAAACACAGAGTGAATCACCCTCCACACCGTCCCATCACACACTACCGTGGTCAGACACAGTGTGATTATTCCTCTACACGGTCCCATCAAACACTCCCGGGGTCAGACACAGACTGAATCTCCATCCACACCGTCCCATCACACACTCGTGTGGTCAAACACAGAGTGATTATTCCTCTACATGGTTCCATCAAACACTCCCGGTGTCAGACACAGGGTGAATCTCCCTCCACATCGTCCCATCACACACTCCCGTTTTCAGACACAGAGTGATTATTCTTCTCCACGGTCCCATCAAACACTCCCGGGGTCAGACACAGAGTGATTATTGCTCTACACGGTCCCATCTCACACTCCCGGGCTCAGACAGAGAGTGAATGTTCCTCAACACCGCCCATCACACACTCCCTGGGTTCGACACAGAGTGAATCTCCCTGCAAATCGTCCCATCACACACTCCCGGGGTAAGACACAGACTGAATCTCCCTCCACACCGTACCAACACACTCTCCCGGGTCAGACACAGACTGATTATTCCTCTACACGGTCCCATCACACACTCCCGGGGTCAGACACAGAGTGATAATTCCTCTTCACGGTCCCATCAAACACTCCCGGGGTCAGACACAGTGAATCTCACTCCACACTGTCCCATCACACACTCCCAAGGTCATTCACAGTGTGATTATTCCTCTACACGGTCCGATCAAACACTCCCGGGGTTAGACATAGACTGAATCTCCCTCCACACCGTCCTATCACACACTCCCGGGGTCAGACACAGAGTGATTATTGATCTACACGGTCGCATCAAACACTCCCGGGGTCAGACACAGAGTGATTATTCCGCTACACGGTTCCATCGAACACTCCCGGGGTCAGAATCAAGGTGAATTTCCCTCCACACCGTCCCATCACACACTCCCGGGGTCAGACACAGAGTGATTATTGATCTACACGGTCGCATCAAACACTCCCGGGGTCAGACACAGAGTGAATCTCCGTCCACACCGTCCCATCACACACTGCCGGGGTCAGACACAGAGTGATTATTCCTCGACACGGTCCCATCAAACACTCCCAGGTGTCAGACACAGAGCGATTATTCCTCTGCACTGTACCATCAAACACTACTTGGGTCAGACACAGTGATTATTCCTCTACACGGTCCCATCAAACACTCCCGGTGTCAGACACAGAGTGATTATTCCTCTACACGGTACCATCAAACACTCCCGGGGTCAGACACAGAGTGATTATTCCTCGACACGGTCCCATCAAACACTCCCGGGTGTCAGACACAGAGCGATTATTCCTCTGCACTGTACCATCAAACACTACGTGGGTCAGACACAGTGATTATTCCTCTACACGGTCCCATCAAACACTCCCGGGGTCAGACACAGAGTGAATCTCCCTCCACGCCGTCCCATCACTCACTCCCGGGGTCAGACACAGAGCGATTATTCCTCTGCACTGTACCATCAAACACTACGTGGGTCAGACACAGTGATTATTCCTCTACACGGTCCCATCAAACACTCCCGGGGTCAGACACAGAATGAATTTATATCCTCACCGTGCCATGATACACTCCCGGGGTCAGACACAGAGTGATTATTCCTCTACACGGTCCCATCACACACTTCCGGGGTCAGACACAGAGTGAATCTCAATCCACACCGTCCCATCACACACTCCCGGGGTCAGACACAGAGAGAATATTCCTCTACACGGTCCCATCAAACACTCCCGGGGTCAGACACAGAGAGAATATTCCTCTACACGGTACCATCAAACACTCCCAGGGTCAGACACAGAGTGATTATTCCTCTACACGGTCCCATCAAACGCTCCCGGGGGTTACACACAGAGTTATTATTCCTCTACACGGTCCCATCAAACACTCCGGGGGTAAGACACAGATTGATTATTCCTCTACAATTCCCATCGAACACTCCCGGGGTCAGACACAGAGTGAATCTCAATCCTCACCGTCCCATCACACACACCCGGGGTCAGACACAGAGAGATTATTCCTCTACACGGTACCATTAAACACTCCCAGGGTCAGACTCAGAGTGATTATTCCTCTACACGGTCCCAACAAACGCTCCCGTGTTTCAGACACAGAGTGATTATTCCTCTACACGGTACCATCAAACACTCCCGCGGTCAGACACAGAGTGATTATTCCTCGACACGGTCCCATCAAACACTCCCGGGTGTCAGACACAGAGCGATTATTCCTCTGCACTGTACCATCAAACACTACGTGGGTCAGACACAGTGATTATTCCTCTACACGGTCCCATCAAACACTCCCGGGGTCAGACACAGAGTGAATCTCTCTCCACGCCGTCCCATCACTCTCTCCCGGGGTCAGACACAGAGCGATTTTTCCTCTGCACTGTACCATCAAACACTACGTGGGTCAGACACAGTGATTATTCCTCTACACGGTCCCATCAAACACTCCCGGGGTCAGACACAGAATGAATTTATATCCACACCGTGCCATCATACACTCCCGGGGTCAGACACAGAGTGATTATTCCTCTACACGGTCCCATCACACACTTCCGGGGTCAGACACAGAGTGAATCTCCCTCCACACGGTCCAATCAAACACTCCCGTGGTCAGACCCAGAGTGAATCTCAATCCACACCGTCCCATCACACACTCCCGGGGTCAGACACAGACAGAATATTCCTCTACACGGTCCCATCAAACACTCCCGGGGTCAGACACAGAGCGAATATTCCTCTACACGGTACCATCAAACACTCCCAGGGTCAGACACAGAGTGATTATTCCTCTACACGGTCCCATCAAACGCTCCCGGGGGTCAAACACAGAGTTATTATTCCTCTACACGGTCCCATCAAACACTCCGGGGGTAAGACACAGAGTGATTATTCCTCTACAAGGTCCCATCAAACACTCCCGGGGTCAGACACAGAGTGAATCTCAATCCTCACCGTCCCATCACTCACCCGGGGTCAGACACAGTGAGATTATTCCTCTACACGGTACCATTAAACACTCCAAGGGTCAGACACAGAGTGATTATTCCTCTACACGGTCCCATCAAACGCTCCCGGGGGTCACACACAGAGTTATTATTCCTCTACACGGTCCCATCACACACTTCCGGGGTCAGACACAGAGTGAATCTCCGTCCATACGGTCCAATCAAACACTCCCGTGGTCAGACGCAGAGTGAATATCAATCCACACCGTCCCATCACACACTCCCGGGGTCAGACACGGAGAGATTATTCCTTCACACGGTACCATCAAACACTCCCGGGGTCAGACACAGAGAGATTATTCCTCTACACCGCCCATCACACTCTCCCGGGGTCAGACACAGAGTGAATCTCCCTCCACACCGTCCAATCACAGACTCCCGAGGTCAGAGACAGAGTGATTATTCTTCTACACGGTACCATCACACTCTCCCGGTGTCAGACACAGGGTGAATCTCCTTCAACTCTGTCCCATCACACTCTGCCGGGGTCAGAAACACAGTGATTATTCCACTACACGGTCCCATCAAACACTCCCGGGGTCAGACACAGAGTGAATCTCCCTCCACGCCGTCCCATCACACATTCCCTGAGTCAGACACAGAGTGATTATTCCTCTACGCGGTCCCATCAAACATTCCCGGGGTCAGAAACAGAGTGATTATTCCTCTACGCGGCCCCATCAAACTCTCCCGGGGTCAGACACAGAGTGAATCTCCCTCCACGCCGTCCCATCACACACTCCCGGGGTCATACACAGAGTGATTATTCCTCTACACGGTCCCATCAAACACTCCCGGGGTCAGACACAGAGTGAATCTCCCTCCACGCCGTCCCATCACACATTCCCTGCGTCAGACACCGAGTGATTATTCCTCTACGCGGTTCCATCAAACATTCCCGGGGTCAGAAACAGAGTGATTATTCCTCTACGCGGCCCCATCAAACTCTCCCGGGTTCAGACACAGAGTGAATCTCCCTCCACGCCGTCCCATCACACACTCCCGGGGTCATACACAGAGTGATTATTCCTCTACACGGTCCCATCAAACATTCCCGGGGTCAGAAACAGAGTGATTATTCCTCTACGCAGCCCCATCAAACTCTCCCGGGGTCAGACACAGAGTGAATCTCAATCCTCACCGCCCAATCACACACTCCCGGGGTCAGACACAGAGAGATTATTCCTCTACACGGTACCATCAAACACTGCCGGGGTCAGACACAGAGTGAATATCCTTCCACACCGACCTATCACACACTCCCGCGGTAAGACACAGACTGAATCTCCCTCCACACCGTACCAACACACTCTCCCGGGTCAGACACAGACTGATTATTCCTCTACACGGTCCCATCACACACTCCCGGGGTCAGACACAGACTGAATCTCCCTCCACACCGTACCAACACACTCTCCCGGTTCAGACACAGAGTCATTATTCCTCTACACGGTCCCATCAAACACTCCCGGGGTCAGACACAGTGTGAATCTCAATCCTCACCGTCCCATCACTCACACGGGGTCAGACACAGAGAGATTATTCCTCTACACGGTACCATTAAACACTCCAAGGGTCAGACACAGAGTGATTATTCCTCTACAAGGTCCCATCAACCACTCCCGGGGTCAGACACAGAGTGAATCTCAATCCACAACCGTCCCATCACACACTCCCGGGGTCCGACACGGAGATATTATTCCTCTACACGGTACCATCAAACACTCCCGGGGTCAGACACAGAGAGATTATTCCTCTACACCGCCCATCACAATCTACCGGGGTCAGACACAGAGTGAATCTCCCTCCACGCCGTCCCATCACACACTCCCGAGGTCAGAGACAGAGAGATTATTCCTCTACACGGTACCATCAAACACTCCCGGGGTCAGACACAGAATGAATTTATATCCACACCGTGCCATCATACACTCCCCGGGTCAGACACAGAATGAATTTATATAAACACCGTGCCATCATACACTCCCGGGGTCAGACACAGAGTGATTATTCCTCTACACGGTCCCATCACACACTTCCGGGGTCAGACACAGAGTGAATCTCCGTCCATACGGTCCAATCAAACACTCCCGTGGTCAGACGCAGAGTGAATATCAATCCACACCGTCCCATCACACACTCCCGGGGTCAGACACAGAGAGAATATTCCTCTACATGGTCCCATCAAACACTCCCGTTGTCAGACACAGAGTGAATCTCAATCCTCACCGTCCCATCACACACTCCCGGGGTCAGACACGGAGAGATTATTCCTTCACACGGTACCATCAAACACTCCCGGGGTCAGACACAGAGAGATTATTCCTCTACACCTCCCATCACACTCTCCCGGGGTCAGACACAGAGTGAATCTCCCTCCACACCGTCCAATCACAGACTCCCGAGGTCAGAGACAGAGTGATTATTCTTCTACACGGTACCATCACACTCTCCCGGTGTCAGACACAGGGTGAATCTCCTTCAACTCTGTCCCATCACACTCTGCCGTGGTCAGAAACACAGTGATTATTCCACTACACGGTCCCATCAAACACTCCCGGGGTCAGACACAGAGTGAATCTCCCTCCACACCGTCCCAGCACACACTCCCGTGGACAGACACAGAGTGATTTTTCCTCTACACGGTCCAATCAAACACTCCCGGGGTCAAACACAGAGTTAATCACACTCCACACCGTCCCATCGCAAACCCCCGTGGTCAGACACAGAGTGAATATTCCTCTACACGGTCCCATCAAACACTCCCGTGGTCAGACACAGACTGAATCTCCCTCCACACCGTCCCATCACACACTCGTGTGGTCAAACACAGAGTGATTATTCCTCTACATGGTTCCATCAAACACTCCCGGGGTCAGTCACAGAGTGAATCTCACTCCACACTGTCCCATCACACACTCCCGTGGTCAGACACAGAGTGAATCTCCCTCCACGCCGTCCCATCACACACTCCCGTGGTCATACACAGAGTGATTATTCCTCTACACGGTCCCATCAAACATTCCCGGGGTCAGAAACAGAGTGATTATTCCTCTACGCAGCCCCATCAAACTCTCCCGGGGTCAGACACAGAGTGAATCTCAATCCTCACCGCCCAATCACACACTCCCGGGGTCAGACACAGAGAGATTATTCCTCTACACGGTACCATCAAACACTGCCGGGGTCAGACACAGAGTGAATATCCTTCCACACCGACCTATCACACACTCCCGCGGTAAGACACAGACTGAATCTCCCTCCACACCGTACCAACACACACTCCCGGGTCAGACACAGACTGATTATTCCTCTACACGGTCCCATCACACACTCCCGGGGTCAGACACAGACTGAATCTCCCTCCACACCGTACCAACACACTCTCCCGGTTCAGACACAGACTAATTATTCCTCTACACGGTACCATCATACAATCCCGGGGTCAGACACAGAGTCATTATTCGTCTACACGGTCCGATCAAATACTCCCGGGGTTAGACACAGAGTCATTATTCCTCTACACGGTCACATCACACACTCCCGGTGTCAGACACAGTGTGATTATTCCTCTACACGGTCCCATCAAACACTCCCGGGGTCAGCCACAGAGTGAATCACCCTCCACACCGTCCCATCACAAACCCCCGTGGTCAGACACAGTGTGATTATTCCTCTACACGGTCCCATCAGACACTCCCGGGGTCAGACACAGACTGAATCTCCCTCCACACCGTCCCATCACACACTCGTGTGGTCAAACACAGAGTGATTATTCCTCTACATGGTTCCATCAAACACTCCCGGGGTCAGTCACAGAGTGAATCTCACTCCACACTGTCCCATCACACACTCCCGTGGTCAGACACAGTGTGATTATTCCTCTACACGGTCCCATCAAACACTCCCGGGGTCAGACATAGACTGAATCTCCCTCCACACCGTCCCATCACACACTCCCGTGATCAAACACAGAGTGATTAATCCTCTACACCGACGCATCACACACTCCCGTGGTCAAACACAGAGTGATTATTCCTCTACACGGTTCCATCGAACACTCCCGGGGTCAGAATCAGGTTGAATCTCCCTCCACACCGTCCCTTCACACACTCCCGGGGTCAGACACAGAGTGATTATTGATCTACACGGTCGCATCAAACACTCCCGGGGTCAGACACAGAGTGAATCTCCGTCCACACCGTCCCATCACACACTCCCGGGGTCAGACACAGAGTGATTATTCCTCGAAACGGTCCCATCAAACACTCCCGGGTGTCAGACACAGAGCGATTATTCCTCTGCACTGTACCATCAAACACTACGTGGGTCAGACAAAGTGATTATTCCTCTACACGGTCCCATCAAACACTCCCGGCGTCAGACACAGAGTGAATCTCCCTCCACACCGTCCCATCACACACTCCCGTTTTCAGACACAGAGTGATTATTTTTCTCCACGGTCCAATCAAACACTCCCGGGGTCAGACACAGAGTGATTATTGCTCTACACGGTCCCATCTCACACTCCCGGGTTCAGACAGAGAGGGAATGTTCCTCTACACCGCCCATCACACACTCCCTGGGTCAGACACAGAGTGAATCTCCCTGCAAATCGTCCCATCACACACTCCCGGGGTAAGACACAGACTGAATCTCCCTCCACACCGTACCAACACACTCTCCCGGGTCAGACACAGACTGATTATTCCTCTACACGGTCCCATCACACACTCCCGGTGTCAGACACAGACTGATTATTCCTCTACACGGTCCAAACAAACACTCCCGGGGTCAGCCGCAGAGTGATTATTCCTCTACACCGCCCATCACACTCTCCCGGGGTCAGACACAGAGTGAATCTCCCTCCGCACCGTCCCGTCACACACTCCCGTGGTCAGACACAGAGTGATTATTCCTCTACACGGTCCCATCAAACACTCCCGGGGTCAGACACAGAGTGAATCTCACTCCACACTGTCCCATCACACACTCCCGTGGTCAGACACAGTGTGATTATTCCTCTACACGGTCCCATCAAACACTCCCGGGGTCAGACATAGACTGAATCTCCCTCCACACCGTCCCATCACACACTCCCGTGATCAGACACAGAGTGATTAATCCTCTACACCGACGCATCACACACTCCCGTGGTCAAACACAGAGTGATTATTCCTCTACACGGTTCCATCGAACACTCCCGGGGTCAGAATCAGCGTGAATCTACCTCCACACCGTCCCATCACACACTCCCGGGGTCAGACACAGAGTGATTATTGATCTACACGGTCGCATCAAACACTCCCGGGGTCAGACACAGAGTGAATTTCCGTCCACACCGTCCCATCACACACTCCCGGGGTCAGACACAGATTGATTATTCCTCGACACCGTCCCATCAAACACTCCCGGGTGTCAGACACAGAGCGATTATTCCTCTGCACTGTACCATCAAACACTACGTGGGTCAGACACAGTGATTATTCCTCTACACGGTCCCATCAAACACTCCCGGTATCAGACACAGAGTGAATCTCCCTCCACGCCGTCCCATCAAACACTCCCGGGGTCAGACACAGAATGAATTTATATCCACACCGTGCCATCATACACTCCCGGGATCAGACACAGAATGAATTTATATCCACACCGTGCCAGCATACACTCCCGGGGTCAGACACAGAGTGATTATTCCTCTACACGGTCCCATCACACACTTCCGGGGTCAGACACAGAGTGAATCTCCCTCCACACGGTCCAATCAAACACTCCCGTGGTCAGACGCAGAGTGAATTTCAATCCACACCGTCCCATCACACACTCCCGGGGTCAGACACAGAGAGATTATTCCTCTACACGGTACCATCAAACACTCCCGGGGTCAGACACAGAGAGATTATTCCTCTACACCGCCCATCACACTCTCCCGGGGTCAGACACAGACTGAATCTCCCTCCACACCGTCCCATCACACACTCCCGTGGTCAGACACAGTGTGATTATTCCTCTACACGGTCCCATCAAACAGTCCCGGGGTCAGACATAGACTGAATCTCCCTCCCCACCGTCCCATCACACACTCCCGTGGTCAGACACAGTGTGATTTATCCTCTACACAGACGCATCACACACTCCTGTTTTCAAACACAGAGTGATTATTCCTCTTCACGGTTCCATCAAACACTCCCGGGGTCAGACACAGAGTGATTATTGATCTAGACGGTCCCATCAAACACTCCCGGGGTCAGACACAGAGAGATTATTCCTCTACCTGTCCCATCAAACACTCCCGGGGTCAGCCACAGAGAGATTATTCCTCTACACGGCCCATCACACTCTCCCGGGGTCAGACACAGAGTGAATCTCCCTCCACACCGTCCCATCACACACTCCCTTGGTCAGACACAGAGTGACTTTTCCTCTACACGGTCCAATCAAACACTCCCGGGGTCAAACACAGAGTGAATCACCCTCCACACCGTCCCATCACACACTACCGTTTGTCAGACACAGTGTGATTATTCCTCTACACGGTCCCATCAAACACTCCCGGGGTCAGACACAGACTGAATCTCCATCCACACCGTCCCATCACACACTCGTGTGGTCAAACACAGAGTGATTATTCCTCTACATGGTTCCATCAAACACTCCCGGTGTCAGACACAGGGTGAATCTCCCTCCACACCGTCCCATCACACACTCCCGTTTTCAGACACAGAGTGATTATTCTTCTCCACGGTCCCATCAAACAGTCCCGGGGTCAGACACAGAGTGATTATTGCTCTACACGGTCCCATCTCACACTCCCGGGCTCAAACAGAGAGTGAATGTTCCTCAACACCGCCCATCACACACTCCCTGGGTTCGACACAGAGTGAATCTCCCTGCAAATCGTCCCATCACACACTCCCGGGGTAAGACACAGACTGAATCTCCCTCCACACCGTACCAACACACTCTCCCGGGTCAGACACAGACTGATTATTCCTCTACACGGTCCCATCACACACTCCCGGGGTCAGACACAGAGTGATAATTCCTCTTCACGGTCCAATCAAACACTCCCGGGGTCAGACGCAGAGTGATTATTCCTCTACACCGCCCATCACACTCTCCCGGGGTCAGACACAGAGTGAATCTCCCTCCACACCGTCCCGTCACACACTCCCGTGATCAGACACAGAGCGATTATTCCTCTACACGGTCCCATCAAACACTCCCGGGGTCAGACACAGAGTGAATCTCACTCCACACTGTCCCATCACACACTCCCGTGGTCAGACACAGTGTGATTATTCCTCTACACGGTCCCATCAAACACTCCCGGGTTCAGACATAGACTGAATCTCCCTCCACACCGTCCCATCACACACTCCCGTGATCAAACACAGAGTGATTAATCCTCTACACCGACGCATCACACACTCCCGTGGTCAAACACAGAGTGATTATTCCTCTACACGGTTCCATCGAACACTCCCTGGGTCAGAATCAGGTTGAATCTCCCTCCACACCGTGCCATCACACACTCCGGGGTCAGACACAGAGTGATTATTGATCTACACGGTCGCATCAAACACTCCCGGGGTCAGACAGAGAGTGAATCTCCGTCCACACCGTCCCATCACACACTCCCGGGGTCAGACACAGAGTGATTATTCCTCGAAACGGTCCCATCAAACACTCCCGGGTGTCAGACACAGAGCGATTATTCCTCTGCACTGTACCATCAAACACTACGTGGGTCAGACACAGTGATTATTCCTCTACACGGTCCCATCAAACACTCCCGGTATCAGACACAGAGTGAATCTCCCTCCACACCGTCCCATCACACACTCCCGTTTTCAGACACAGAGTGATTATTTTTCTCCACGGTCCCATCAAACACTCCCGGGGTCAGACACAGAGTGATTATTACTCTACACGGTCCCATCTCACACTCCCGGGTTCAGACAGAGAGTGAATGTTCCTCTACACCGCCCATCACACACTCCCTGGGTCAGACACAGAGTGAATCTCCCTGCAAATCGTCCCATCACACACTCCCGGGGTAAGACACAGACTGAATCTCCCTCTACACCGTACCAACACACTCTCCCGGGTCAGACACAGACTGATTATTCCTCTACACGGTCCCATCACACACTCCCGGGGTCAGACACAGAGTGATTATTCCTCTTCACGGTCCAATCAAACACTCCCGGGGTCAGCCGCAGAGTGATTATTCCTCTACACCGCCCATCACACTCTCCCGGGGTCAGACACAGAGTGAATCTCCCTCCACACCGTCCCGTCACACACTCCCGTGGTCAGACACAGATTGATTATTCCTCTACACGGTCCCATCAAACACTCCCGGGGTCAGACACAGAGTGAATCTCACTCCACACTGTCCCATCACACAATCCCGTGGTCAGACACAGTGTGATTATTCCTCTACACAGTCCCATCAAACACTCCCGGGGTCAGATATAGACTGAATCTCCCTCCACACCGTCCCATCACACACTCCCGTGATCAGACACAGAGTGATTAATCCTCTACACCGACGCATCACACACTCCCGTGGTCAAACACAGAGTGATTATTCCTCTACACGGTTCCATCGAACACTCCCGGGGTCAGAATCAGGGTGAATCTACCTCCACACCGTCCCATCACACACTCCCGGGGTCAGACACAGAGTGATTATTGATCTACACGGTCGCATCAAACACTCCCGGGGTCAGACACAGAGTGAATCTCCGTCCACACCGTCCCATCACACACTCCCGGGGTCAGACACAGAGTGATTATTCCTCGACACCGTCCCATCAAACACTCCCGGGTGTCAGACACAGAGCGATTATTCCTCTGCACTGTACCATCAAACACTACGTGGGTCAGACACAGTGATTATTCCTCTACACGGTCCCATCAAACACTCCCTGTATCAGACACAGAGTGAATCTCCCTCCACACGGTCCAATCAAACACTCCCGTGGTCAGACGCAGAGTGAATTTCAATCCTCACCGTCCCATCACACACTCCCGGGGTCAGACACAGAGAGAATATTCCTCTATATGGTCCCATCAAACACTCCCGTTGTCAGACACAGAGCGAATCTCAATCCTCACCGTCCCATCACACACTCCCGGGGTCAGACACAGAGAGATTATTCCTCTACACCGCCCATCACACTCTACCGGGGTCAGACACAGACTGAATCTCCCACCCCACCGTCCCATCACACACTCCCGTGGTCAGACACAGAGTGATTTATCCTCTACACCGACGCATCACACACTCCTGTTTTCAAACACAGAGTGATTATTCCTCATCACGGTTCCATCAAACACTCCCGGGGTCAGACACAGAGTGATTATTGATCTAGACGGTCCCATCAAACACTCCCGGGGTCAGACACAGAGAGATTATTCCTCTACCTGGTCCCATCAAACACTCCCGGGGTCAGCCACAGAGAGATTATTCCTCTACACGGCCCATCACACTCTCCCGGGGTCAGACACAGAGTGAATCTCCCTCCACACCGTCCCATCACACACTCCCGTGGTCAGACACAGAGTGACTTTTCCTCTACACGGTCCAATCAAACACTCCCGGGGTCAAACACAGAGTGAATCACCCTCCACACCGTCCCATCACACACTACCGTGGTCAGACACAGTGTGATTATTCCTCTACACGGTCCCATCAAACACTCCCGGGGTCAGACACAGACTGAATCTCCATCCACACCGTCCCATCACACACTCGTGTGGTCAAACACAGAGTGATTATTCCTCTACATGGTTCCATCAAACACTCCCGGTGTCAGACACAGGGTGAATCTCCCTCCACACCGTCCCATCACACACTCCCGTTTTCAGACACAGAGTGATTATTCTTCTCCACGGTCCCATCAAACAGTCCCGGGGTCAGACACAGAGTGATTATTGCTCTACACGGTCCCATCTCACACTCCCGGGCTCAGACAGAGAGTGAATGTTCCTCAACACCGCCCATCACACACTCCCTGGGTTCGACACAGAGTGAATCTCCCTCCACACCGTACCAACACACTCTCCCGGGTCAGACGCAGAGTGATTATTCCTCTACACCGCCCATCACACTCTCCCGGGGTCAGACACAGAGTGAATCTCCCTCCACACCGTCCCGTCACACACTCCCGTGATCAGACACAGAGCGATTATTCCTCTACACGGTCCCATCAAACACTCCCGGGGTCAGACACAGAGTGAATCTCACTCCACACTGTCCCATCACACACTCCCGTGGTCATTCACAGTGTGATTATTCCTCTACACGGTCCCATCAAACACTCCCGGGGTTAGACATAGACTGAATCTCCCTCCACACCGTCCTATCACACACTCCCGGGGTCAGACACAGAGTGATTATTGATCTACACGGTCGCATCAAACACTAACGGGGTCAGACACAGAGTGATTATTCCTCTACACGGTTCCATCGAACACTCCCGGGGTCAGAATCAAGGTGAATTTCCCTCCACACCGTCCCATCACACACTCCCGGGGTCAGACACAGAGTGATTATTGATCTACACGGTCGCATCAAACACTCCCGAGGTCAGACACAGAGTGAATCTCCGTCCACACCGTCCCATCACACTCTGCCGGGGTCAGACACAGAGTGATTATTCCTCTACACGGTCCCATCAAACACTCCCGGGGTCAGACACAGAGTGAATCTCTCTCCACGCCGTCCCATCACTCACTCCCGGGGTCAGACACAGAGCGATTATTCCTCTGCACTGTACCATCAAACACTACGTGGGTCAGACACAGTGATTATTCCTCTACACGGTCCCATCAAACACTCTCGGTGTCAGACACAGAGTGATTATTCCTCTACACGGTACCATCAAACACTCCCGGGTTCAGACACAGAGTGATTATTCCTCGACACGGTCCCATCACTCACTCCCGGGTGTCAGACACAGAGCGATTATTCCTCTGCTCTGTACCATCAAACACTACGTGGGTCAGACACAGTGATTATTCCTCTACACGGTCCCATCAAACACTCCCGGGGTCAGACACAGAGTGAATCTCTCTCCACGCCGTCCCATCACTCACTCCCGGGGTCAGACACAGAGCGATTATTCCTCTGCACTGTACCATCAAACACTACGTGGGTCAGACACAGTGATTATTCCTCTACACGGTCCCATCAAACACTCCCGGGGTCAGACGCAGAATGAATTTATATCCACACCGAGCCATCATACACTCCCGGGGTCAGACACAGAGTGATTATTCCTCTACACGGTCCCATCACACACTTCCGGGGTCAGACACAGAGTGAATCTCAATCCACACCGTCCCATCACACACTCCCGGGGTCAGACACAGAGAGAATATTCCTCTACACGGTCCCATCAAACACTCCCGGGGTCAGACACAGAGAGAATATTCCTCTACACGGTACCATCAAACACTCCCAGGGTCAGACACAGAGTGATTATTCCTCTACAATTCCCATCAAACACTCCCGGGGTCAGACACAGAGTGAATCACAATCCTCACAGTCCCATCACACACACCCGGGGTCAGACATAGAGAGATTATTCCTCTACACGGTACCATTAAACACTCCCAGGGTCAGACACAGAGTGATTATTCCTCTACACGGTCCCATCAAACACTCCCGTGTTTCAGACACTGAGTGATTATTCCTGAACACGGTCCCATCAAACACTCCGGGGGTAAGACACAGAGTGATTATTCCTCTACAAGGTCCCATCAACCACTCCCGGGGTCAGACACAGAGTGAATCTCAATCCACACCGTCCCATCACACACTCCCGGGGTCCGACACGGAGATATTATTCCTCTACACGGTACCATCAAACACTCCCGGGGTCAGACACAGAGAGATTATTCCTCTACACCGCCCATCACAATCTCCCGGGGTCAGACACAGAGTGAATCTCCCTCCACACCGTCCCATCACACACTCCCGAGGTCAGAGACAGAGAGATTATTCCTCTACACTGTCCCATCAAACACTCCCGGGGTCAGCCACAGAGTCATTGTTCCTCTACACGGTCACATCAAACTCTTCCAGGGTCAGACACAGAGTGATTATTCCTCTACACGGTCCCATCAAACACTCCCGGGGTCAGACACAGTGAATCTCACTCCACACTGTCCCATCTCACACTCCCGGGCTCAGACAGAGAGTGAATGTTCCTCAACACCGCCCATCACACACTCCCTGGGTTCGACACAGAGTGAATCTCCCTGCAAATCGTCCCATCACACACTCCCGGGGTAAGACACAGACTGAATCTCCCTCCACACCGTACCAACACACTCTCCCGGGTCAGACACAGACTGATTATTCCTCTACACGGTCCCATCACACACTCCCGGGGTCAGACACAGAGTGATTATTCCTCTTCACGGTCCCATCAAACACTCCCGGGGTCAGACACAGAGTGAATCTCACTCCACACTGTCCCATCACACACTCCCAAGGTCATTCACAGTGTGATTATTCCTCTACACGGTCCGAGCAAACACTCCCGGGGTTAGACATAGACTGAATCTCCCTCCACACCGTCCTATCACACACTCCCGTGATCAGACACAGAGTGATTAATCCTCTACACCGACGCATCACACATTCCCGTGGTCAAACACAGAGTGATTATTCCTCTACACGGTTCCATCGAACACTCCCGGGGTCAGAATCAGGGTGAATCTCCCTCCACACCGTCCCATCACACACTCCCGGGGTCAGACACAGAGTGATTATTGATCTACACGGTCGCATCAAACACTCCCGGGGTCAGACACAGAGTGAATCTCCGTCCACACCGTCCCATCACACACTCCCGGGGTCAGACACAGAGTGATTATTCCTCGACACGGTCCCATCAAACACTCCCGGGTGTCAGACACAGAGCGATTATTGCTCTGCACTGTACCATCAAACACTACGTGGGTCAGACACAGTGATTATTCCTCTACACGGTCCCATCAAACACTCACGATGTCAGACACAGAGTGAATCTCCCTCCACGCCGTCCCATCTCTCACTCCCGGGGTCAGACACAGAGTGATTATTCCTCTACACGGTCCCATCACACACTTCCGGGGTCAGACACAGAGTGAATCTCCCTCCACACGGTCCAATCAAACACTCCCGTGGTCAGACGCAGAGTGAATCTCAATCCACACCGTCCCATCACACACTCCCGGGGTTCAGACACAGAGAGAATATTCCTCTACAGGGTCTCATCAAACACTCCCGGGGTCAGACACAGAGTGAATCTCAATCCTCACCGTCCCATCACACACTCCCGGTATCAGACACAGAGAGATTATTCCTCTACACGGTACCATCAAACACTCCCGGGGTCAGACACAGAGTGATTATTCCTCGACACGGTCCCATCAAACACTCCCGGGTGTCAGACACAGAGCGATTATTCCTCTGCACTGTACCATCAAACACTACGAGGGTCAGACACAGTGATTATTCCTCTACACGGTCCCATCAAACACTCCCGGGGTCAGACACAGCGTGAATCTCCCTCCACGCCGTCCCATCACTCACTCCCGGGGTCAGACACAGAGCGATTATTCCTCTGCACTGTACCATCAAACACTACGTGGGTCAGACACAGTGATTATTCCTCTACACGGTCCCATCAAACACTGCCGGGGTCAGACACAGAATGAATTTATATCCAGACCGTGCCATCATACACTCCCGGGGTCAGACACAGAGTGATTATTCCTGTACACGGTCCCATCACACACTTCCGGGGTCAGACACAGAGTGAATCTCCCTCCACACGGTCCAATCAAACACTCCCGTGGTCAGACCCAGAGTGAATCTCAATCCACACCGTCCCATCACACACTCCCGGTGTCAGACACAGAGAGAATATTCCTCTACACGGTCCCATCAAACACTCCCGGGGTCAGACACAAAGTGAATCTCAATCCTCACCGTCCCGTCACACACACACGGGGTCAGACACAGAGAGATTATTCCTCTAGACGGTACCATCAAACACTCCCGGGGTCAGACACAGAGTGATTATTCCTCTACAAGGTCCCATCAAACGCTCCCGGGGGTCACACACAGAGTTATTATTCCTCTACACGGTCCCATCAAACACTCCGGGGGTAAGACACAGAGTGATTATTCCTCTACAAGGTCCCATCAAACACTCCCAGGGTCAGACACAGAGTGAATCTCAATCCACACCGTCCCATCACACACTCCCGGGGTCAGACACGGAGATATTATTCCTCTACACGGTACCATCAAACACTCCCGGGTTCAGACACAGAGATATTATTCCTCTACACGGTCCCATCAAACACTCCGGGGGTCAGGCACAGAGTGAATCTCAATCCTCGCCGTCCCGTCACTCAATCCCGGGGTCAGATACAGAGAGATTATTCCTCTACACGGTCCCATCAAACACTCCCGGGGTCAGACACAGAGTCATTGTTCCTCTACACGGTCACATCAAACTCTTCCAGGGTCAGACACAGAGTGATTATTCCTCTACACGGTACCATCACACACTCCCCGTGTCAGACACAGTGTGAATCTCCTTCCACACCGTCCCATCACACTCTCCCGGGGTAAGACACAGAGTGATTATTCCTCTACACGGTCCCATCAAACACTCCCGGGGTCAGACACAGAGTGAATCTCCCTCCACGCCGTCCCATCACACACTCCCGGTGTCAGACAGAGTGATTATTCCTCTACACGGTCCCAACAAACACTCCCGAGGTCAGACACAGAGTGAATCTCCGTCCACACCGTCCCATCACACTCTGCCGGGGTCAGACACAGAGTGATTATTCCTCTACACGGTCCCATCAAACACTCCCGGGGTCAGACACAGAGTGAATCTCTCTCCACGCCGTCCCATCACTCACTCCCGGGGTCAGACACAGAGCGATTATTCCTCTGCACTGTACCATCAAACACTACGTGGGTCAGACACAGTGATTATTCCTCTACACGGTCCCATCAAACACTCTCGGTGTCAGACACAGAGTGATTATTCCTCTACACGGTACCATCAAACACTCCCGGGTTCAGACACAGAGTGATTATTCCTCGACACGGTCCCATCACTCACTCCCGGGTGTCAGACACAGAGCGATTATTCCTCTGCTCTGTACCATCAAACACTACGTGGGTCAGACACAGTGATTATTCCTCTACACGGTCCCATCAAACACTCCCGGGGTCAGACACAGAGTGAATCTCTCTCCACGCCGTCCCATCACTCACTCCCGGGGTCAGACACAGAGCGATTATTCCTCTGCACTGTACCATCAAACACTACGTGGGTCAGACACAGTGATTATTCCTCTACACGGTCCCATCAAACACTGCCGGGGTCAGACGCAGAATGAATTTATATCCACACCGAGCCATCATACACTCCCGGGGTCAGACACAGAGTGATTATTCCTCTACACGTTCCCATCACACACTTCCGGGGTCAGACACAGAGTGAATCTCAATCCACACCGTCCCATCACACACTCCCGGGGTCAGACACAGAGAGAATATTCCTCTACACGGTCCCATCAAACACTCCCGGGGTCAGACACAGAGAGAATATTCCTCTACACGGTACCATCAAACACTCCCAGGGTCAGACACAGAGTGATTATTCCTCTACAATTCCCATCAAACACTCCCGGGGTCAGACACAGAGTGAATCACAATCCTCACAGTCCCATCACACACACCCGGGGTCAGACATAGAGAGATTATTCCTCTACACGGTACCATTAAACACTCCCAGGGTCAGACACAGAGTGATTATTCCTCTACACGGTCCCATCAAACACTCCCGTGTTTCAGACACTGAGTGATTATTCCTGTACACGGTCCCATCAAACACTCCGGGGGTAAGACACAGAGTGATTATTCCTCTACAAGGTCCCATCAACCACTCCCGGGGTCAGACACAGAGTGAATCTCAATCCACACCGTCCCATCACACACTCCCGGGGTCCGACACGGAGATATTATTCCTCTACACGGTACCATCAAACACTCCCGGGGTCAGACACAGAGAGATTATTCCTCTACACCGCCCATCACAATCTCCCGGGGTCAGACACAGAGTGAATCTCCCTCCACACCGTCCCATCACACACTCCCGAGGTCAGAGACAGAGAGATTATTCCTCTACACTGTCCCATCAAACACTCCCGGGGTCAGCCACAGAGTCATTGTTCCTCTACACGGTCACATCAAACTCTTCCAGGGTCAGACACAGAGTGATTATTCCTCTACACGGTCCCATCAAACACTCCCGGGGTCAGACACAGTGAATCTCACTGCACACTGTCCCATCTCACACTCCCGGGCTCAGACAGAGAGTGAATGTTCCTCAACACCGCCCATCACACACTCCCTGGGTTCGACACAGAGTGAATCTCCCTGCAAATCGTCCCATCACACACTCCCGGGGTAAGACACAGACTGAATCTCCCTCCACACCGTACCAACACACTCTCCCGGGTCAGACACAGACTGATTATTCCTCTACACGGTCCCATCACACACTCCCGGGGTCAGACACAGAGTGATTATTCCTCTTCACGGTCCCATCAAACACTCCCGGGGTCAGACACAGAGTGAATCTCACTCCACACTGTCCCATCACACACTCCCAAGGTCATTCACAGTGTGATTATTCCTCTACACGGTCCGAGCAAACACTCCCGGGGTTAGACATAGACTGAATCTCCCTCCACACCGTCCTATCACACACTCCCGTGATCAGACACAGAGTGATTAATCCTCTACACCGACGCATCACACATTCCCGTGGTCAAACACAGAGTGATTATTCCTCTACACGGTTCCATCGAACACTCCCGGGGTCAGAATCAGGGTGAATCTCCCTCCACACCGTCCCATCACACACTCCCGGGGTCAGACACAGAGTGATTATTGATCTACACGGTCGCATCAAACACTCCCGGGGTCAGACACAGAGTGAATCTCCGTCCACACCGTCCCATCACACACTCCCGGGGTCAGACACAGAGTGATTATTCCTCGACACGGTCCCATCAAACACTCCCGGGTGTCAGACACAGAGCGATTATTGCTCTGCACTGTACCATCAAACACTACGTGGGTCAGACACAGTGATTATTCCTCTACACGGTCCCATCAAACACTCACGATGTCAGACACAGAGTGAATCTCCCTCCACGCCGTCCCATCTCTCACTCCCGGGGTCAGACACAGAGTGATTATTCCTCTACACGGTCCCATCACACACTTCCGGGGTCAGACACAGAGTGAATCTCCCTCCACACGGTCCAATCAAACACTCCCGTGGTCAGACGCAGAGTGAATCTCAATCCACACCGTCCCATCACACACTCCCGGGGTTCAGACACAGAGAGAATATTCCTCTACAGGGTCTCATCAAACACTCCCGGGGTCAGACACAGAGTGAATCTCAATCCTCACCGTCCCATCACACACTCCCGGTATCAGACACAGAGAGATTATTCCTCTACACGGTACCATCAAACACTCCCGGGGTCAGACACAGAGTGATTATTCCTCGACACGGTCCCATCAAACACTCCCGGGTGTCAGACACAGAGCGATTATTCCTCTGCACTGTACCATCAAACACTACGAGGGTCAGACACAGTGATTATTCCTCTACACGGTCCCATCAAACACTCCCGGGGTCAGACACAGCGTGAATCTCCCTCCACGCCGTCCCATCACTCACTCCCGGGGTCAGACACAGAGCGATTATTCCTCTGCACTGTACCATCAAACACTACGTGGGTCAGACACAGTGATTATTCCTCTACACGGTCCCATCAAACACTGCCGGGGTCAGACACAGAATGAATTTATATCCAGACCGTGCCATCATACACTCCCGGGGTCAGACACAGAGTGATTATTCCTGTACACGGTCCCATCACACACTTCCGGGGTCAGACACAGAGTGAATCTCCCTCCACACGGTCCAATCAAACACTCCCGTGGTCAGACCCAGAGTGAATCTCAATCCACACCGTCCCATCACACACTCCCGGTGTCAGACACAGAGAGAATATTCCTCTACACGGTCCCATCAAACACTCCCGGGGTCAGACACAAAGTGAATCTCAATCCTCACCGTCCCGTCACACACACACGGGGTCAGACACAGAGAGATTATTCCTCTAGACGGTACCATCAAACACTCCCGGGGTCAGACACAGAGTGATTATTCCTCTACAAGGTCCCATCAAACGCTCCCGGGGGTCACACACAGAGTTATTATTCCTCTACACGGTCCCATCAAACACTCCGGGGGTAAGACACAGAGTGATTATTCCTCTACAAGGTCCCATCAAACACTCCCAGGGTCAGACACAGAGTGAATCTCAATCCACACCGTCCCATCACACACTCCCGGGGTCAGACACGGAGATATTATTCCTCTACACGGTACCATCAAACACTCCCGGGTTCAGACACAGAGATATTATTCCTCTACACGGTCCCATCAAACACTCCGGGGGTCAGGCACAGAGTGAATCTCAATCCTCGCCGTCCCGTCACTCAATCCCGGGGTCAGATACAGAGAGATTATTCCTCTACACGGTCCCATCAAACACTCCCGGGGTCAGACACAGAGTCATTGTTCCTCTACACGGTCACATCAAACTCTTCCAGGGTCAGACACAGAGTGATTATTCCTCTACACGGTACCATCACACACTCCCCGTGTCAGACACAGTGTGAATCTCCTTCCACACCGTCCCATCACACTCTCCCGGGGTAAGACACAGAGTGATTATTCCTCTACACGGTCCCATCAAACACTCCCGGGGTCAGACACAGAGTGAATCTCCCTCCACGCCGTCCCATCACACACTCCCGGTGTCAGACAGAGTGATTATTCCTCTACACGGTCCCAACAAACACTCCCGGGGTCAGACACAGTGAATCTCCATCCACATCGTCCCGTCACAAACTCCCGGGGACAGACACAGAGTGATTATTCCTCTACACCGCCCATCACACTCTCCCGGGGTCAGACACAGAGTGAATCTCCCTCCACACGGTCCCATCACACACTCCCTGGGTCATACACAGAGGGATTATTCCTCAACACGGTCCCATCAAACACTGCCGGGGTCAGACACAGAGTGAATCTCCCTACACACCGTCCCATCACACACTCCCGGGGTCAGACACAGTGTGATTATTCCTCTACACGGTCCCATCAAACACTCCCGGGGTCAGACATAGACTGAATCTCCCTCCACACCGTCCCAACACACACTCCCGGGGTCAGACAGAGTGATTATTCCTCTACACGGTCCCATCAAACACTCCGGGGGTAAGACACAGAGTGATTATTCCTCTACAAGGTCCCATCAAACACTCCCGTGGTCAGACACAGAGTGAATCTCAATCCACACCGTCCCATCACACACTCCCGGGGTCAGACACAGAGAGAATACTCCTCTGCATGGTCCCATCAAACACTCCCGGGGTCAGACACAGAGTGAATCTCAATCCTCACCGTCCCATCACACACTCCCGGGGTCAGACACAGAGAGATTATTCCTCTACACGGTACCATCAAACACTCCCAGGGTCAGACACAGAGAGATTATTCCTCTACACCGCCCAACACACTCTCCCGGGGTCAGACACAGAGTGAATCTCCCTCCACACCGTCCCATCACACACTCCCGAGGTCAGAGACAGAGAGATTATTCCTCTACACGGTCCCATCAAACTCTACCAGGGTCAGACACAGAGTGATTATTCCTCTACACGGTACCATCACACACTCCCGGTGTCAGACACAGTGTGAATCTCCTTCCACACCGTCCCATCACACTCTCCCGGGGTAAGACACAGAGTGAATCTCACTCCACACTGTCCCATCACACACTCCCGTTTTCAGACACAGAGTGATTATTCTTCTCCACGGTCCCATCAAACACTCCCGGGGTCAGACACAGAGTGATTATTGCTCTACACGGTCCCATCTCACACTCCCGGGTTCAGACAGAGAGTGAATGTTCCTCTACACCGCCCATCACACACTCCCTGGGTCAGACACAGAGTGAATCTCCCTGCAAATCGTCCCATCACACACTCCCGGGGTAAGACACAGACTGAATCTCTCTCCACACCGTTCCAACACACACTCCCGGGGTCAGACAGAGTGATTATTCCTCTACACGGTCCCATCAAACGCTCCCGGGGGTCACACACAGAGTTATTATTCCTCTACACGGTCCCATCAAACACTCCGGGGGTAAGACACAGAGTGATTATTCCTCTACAAGGTCCCATCAAACACTCCCGTGGTCAGACACAGAGTGAATCTCAATCCACACCGTCCCATCACACACTCCCGGGGTCAGACACGGAGATATTATTCCTCTACACGGTACCATCAAACACTCCCGGGTTCAGACACAGAGATATTATTCCTCTACACGGTCCCATCAAACACTCCGGGGGTCAGGCACAGAGTTAATCTCAATCCTCGCCGTCCCGTCACTCAATCCCGGGGTCAGATACAGAGAGATTATTCCTCTACACGGTCCCATCAAACACTCCCGGGGTCAGACACAGAGTCATTGTTCCTCTACACGGTCACATCAAACTCTTCCAGGGTCAGACACAGAGTGATTATTCCTCTACACGGTACCATCACACACTCCCGGTGTCAGACACAGTGTGAATCTCCTTCCACACCGTCCCATCACACTCTCCCGGGGTAAGACACAGAGTGATTATTCCTCTACACGGTCCCATCAAACACTCCCGGGGTCAGACACAGAGTGAATCTCCCTCCACGCCGTCCCATCACACACTCCCGGGGTCAGACAGAGTGATTATTCCTCTACACGGTCCCAGCAAACACTCCCGGGGTCTGACATAGACTGAATCTCCCTCCACACCGTCCCAACACACACTCCCGGGGTCAGACAGAGTGATTATTCCTCTACACGGTCCCAGCAAACACTCCCGGGGTCAGACACAGTGAATCTCCATCCACACCGTCCCGTCACAAACTCCCGGGGACAGACACAGAGTGATTATTCCTCTACACCGCCCATCACACTCTCCCGGAGTCAGACACAGAGTGAATCTCCCTCCACACGGTCCCATCACACCCTCCCTGGGTCATACACAGAGGGATTATTCCTCAACACGGTCCCATCACACACTCCCGGGGTCAGACACAGTGTGATTATTCCTCTACACGGTCCCATCAAACACTCCCGGGGTCAGACATAGACTGAATCTCCCTCCACACCGTCCCAACACACACTCCCGGGGTCAGACAGAGTGATTATTCCTCTACACGGTCCCAGCAAACACTCCCGGGGTCAGACACAGAGTGAATCTCCATCCACACCGTCCCGTCACAAACTCCCGGGGACAGACACAGAGTGATTATTCCTCTACACCGCCCATCACACTCTCCCGGGTTCAGACACAGAGTGAATCTCCCTCCACACGGTCCCATCACACACTCCCTGGGTCAGCCGCAGAGTGATTATTCCTCTACACCGCCCATCACACTCTCCCGGGGACAGACACAGAGTGAATCTCCCTCCACACCGTCCCGTCACACACTCCCGTGGTCAGGCACAGAGTGATTATTCCTCTGCACGGTCCCATCAAACACTCCCGGGGTCAGACACAGAGTGAATCTCACTCCACACTGTCCCATCACACACTCCCGTGGTCAGACACAGTGTGATTATTCCTATACACGGTCCCATCAAACACTCCCGGGGTCAGACATAGACTGAATCTCCCTCCACACCGTCCCAACACACACTCCCGGGGTCAGACAGAGTGATTATTCCTCTACATGGTCCCAGCAAACACTCCCGGGGTCAGACACAGAGTGAATCTCCATCCACACCGTCCCTTCACAAACTCCCGGGGACAGACACAGAGTGATTATTCCTCTACACCGCCCATCACACTCTCCCGGGGTCAGACACAGAGTGAATCTCCCTCCACACGGTCCCATCACACACACCCTGGGTCATACACAGAGGGATTATTCCTCAACACGGTCCCATCAAACACTGCCGGGGTCAGACACAGAGTGAATCTCCCTCCATACCGTCCCATCACACACTCCCGGGGTCAGACACAGGGTGATTATTCCTCTACACGGTCCCATCAAACACTCCCGGCGTCAGACACAGAGTGAATCTCACTCCACACCGTCCCATCACACACTCCCGTTTTCAGACACAGAGTGATTATTCCTCTACACCGCCCATCACACTCTCCCGGGTTCAGACACAGAGTGAATCTCCCTCCACACGGTCCCATCACACACTCCCTGGGTCAGCCGCAGAGTGATTATTCCTCTACACCGCCCATCACACTCTCCCGGGGTCAGACACAGAGTGATTATTGCTCTACACGGTCCCATCTCACACTCCCGGGTTCAGACAGAGAGTGAATGTTCCTCTACACCGCCCATCACACACTCCCTGGGTCAGACACAGAGTGAATCTCCCTGCAAATCGTCCCATCACACACTCCCGGGGTAAGACACAGAATGAATCTCCCTCCACACCGTACCAACACACTCTCCCGGGTCAGACACAGACTGATTATTCCTCTACACGGTCCCATCACACACTCCCGGGGTCAGACACAGAGTGATTATTCCTCTTCACGGTCCAATCAAACACTCCCGGGGTCAGCCGCAGAGTGATTATTCCTCTACACCGCCCATCACACTCTCCCGGGGACAGACACAGAGTGAATCTCCCTCCACACCGTCCCGTCACACACTCCCGTGGTCAGACACAGAGTGATTATTCCTCTACACGGTCCCATCAAACACTCCCGGGGTCAGACACAGAGTGAATCTCACTCCACACTGTCCCATCACACACTCCCGTGGTCAGACACAGTGTGATTATTACTCTACACGGTCCCATCAAACACTCCCGGGGTCAGACATAGACTGAATCTCCCTCCACACCGTCCCAACACACACTCCCGGGGTCAGACAGAGTGATTATTCCTCTACACGGTCCCAGCAAACACTACCGGGGTCAGACACAGAGTGAATCTCCCTCCACACCGTCCCATCACACACTCCCGGGGTCAGACACAGGGTGATTATTCCTCTACACGGTCCCATCAAACACTCCCGGCGTCAGACACAGAGTGAATCTCCCTCCACACCGTCCCATCACACACTCCCGTTTTCAGACACAGAGTGATTATTCTTCTCCACGGTCCCATCAACCACTCCCGGGGTCAGACACAGAGTGATTATTGCTCTACACGGTCCCATCTCACACTCCCGGGTTCAGACAGAGAGTGAATGTTCCTCTACACCGCCCATCACACACTCCCTGGGTCAGACACAGAGTGAATCTCCCTGCAAATCGTCCCATCACACACTCCCGGGGTAAGACACAGAATGAATCTCCCTCCACACCGTACCAACACACTCTCCCGGGTCAGACACAGACTGATTATTCCTCTACACGGTCCCATCACACACTCCCGGGGTCAGACACAGAGTGATTATTCCTCTTCACGGTCCAATCAAACACTCCCGGGGTCAGCCGCAGAGTGATTATTCCTCTACACCGCCCATTACACTCTCCCGGGGACAGACACAGAGTGAATCTCCCTCCACACCGTCCCGTCACACACTCCCGTGGTCAGACACAGAGTGATTATTCCTCTACACGGTCCCATCAAACACTCCCGGGGTCAGACACAGAGTGAATCTCACTCCACACTGTCCCATCACACACTCCCGTGGTCAGACACAGTGTGATTATTCCTCTACACGGTCCCATCAAACACTCCCGGGGTCAGACATAGACTGAATCTCCCACCACACCGTCCCATCACACACTCCCGTGATCAGACACAGAGTGATTAATCCTCTACACCGACGCATCACACACTCCCGTGGTCAAACACAGAGTGATTATTCCTCTACACGGTTCCATCGAACACTCCCGGGGTCCGAATCAGGGTGAATCTCCCTCCACACCGTCCCATCACACACTCCCGGGGTCAGACACAGAGTGATTATTGATATACACGGTCGCATCAAACACTCCCGGGGTCAGACACAGAGTGAATCTCCGTCCACACCGTCCCATCAAACACTACGTGGGTCAGACACAGTGACTATTCCTCTACACGGTCCCATCAATCACTCCCGGGGTCAGACACAGAGTGATTATTCCTCTACACGGTACCATCAAACACTCCCGGGGTCAGACACAGAGCGATTATTCCTCTACACGGTCCCATCATACACTCCCGAGGTCAGACACAGAATGAATTTATATCCACACCGTGCCATCATACACTCCCGTGGTCAGACACAGAGTGATTATTCCTCTACACACTCCCATCACACACTTCCGGGGTCAGACATAGACTGAATCGCCCTCCACACCGCCCCATCACACTCTCCCGTGATCAAACACAGAGTGATTAATCCTCTACACCGACGCATCACACACTCCCGTGGTCAAACACAGAGTGATTATTCCTCTACACGGTTCCATCGAACACTCCCGGGGTCAGAATCAGGGTGAATCTCCCTCCACACCGTCCCATCATACAATGCCGTGGTCAGTCACAGAGTCATTATTCCTCTACACGGTCCCATCAAATACTCCCGGGGTTAGACACAGAGTCATTATTCCTCTACACGGTCACATCACACACTCCCGGTGTCAGACACAGTTTGAATCTCCTTCCACACCGTCCCATCACACTCTCCCGTGGTCAAACACAGAGTGATTATTCCTCTACACGGTTCCATCGAACACTCCCGGGGTCAGAATCAGGTGAATCTCCCTCCACACCGCCCCATCACACACTCCCGTGATCAAACACAGAGTGATTAATCCTCTACACTGACGCATCACACACTCCCGTGGTCAAACACAGAGTGATTATTCCTCTACACGGTCCCATCACACACTCCCGGGGTCAGAAACAGACTGAATCTCCCTCCACACCGTCCCATCATACAGTCCCGGGGTCAGACACAGAGTGATTATTCTTCTCAACGGTCCAATCAAACATTCCCGGTGTAAGCCGCAGAGTGATTATTCCTCTACAGGGTCCCATGAAACACTCCCGGGGTCAGACACAGAGTGAATCTCCCTCCACACCGTCCCGTCACACACTCCCGTGGTCAGACACAGAGCGATTATTCCTCTACACGGTCCCATCAAACACTCCCGGGGTCAGACACAGAGTGAATCTCCCTCCACACCGTCCCACCACACACTCCCGTGGTCAGACACAGTGTGATTATTCCTCTACACGGTCCCATCAAACACTCCCGGGGTCAGACATAGACTGAATCACCCTCCACACCGCCCCATCACACACTCCCGTGATCAAACACAGAGTGATTAATCCTCTACACCGACGCATCACACACTCCCGTGGTCAAACACAGAGTGATTATTCCTCTACACGGTTCCATCGAACACTCCCGGGGTCAGAATCAGGGTGAATCTCCCTCCACACCGTCCCATCATACAATGCCGGGGTCAGACACAGAGTCATTATTCCTCTACACGGTCCCATCAAATACTCCCGAGGTTAGACACAGAGTCATTATTCCTCTACACGGTCACATCACACACTCCCGGTGTCAGACACAGTGTGAATCTCCTTCCACACCGTCCCATCACACTCTCCCGGGGTAAGAGACAGTGTGATTATTCCTCTACACGGTCCCATCAAACACTCCCGGGGTCAGACACAGAGTGAATCTGACTCCACGCCGTCCCATCACACACTCCCGGGGTCCGAAACAGTGATTATTTCTCTACAAGGCCCCATGAAACTCTCCCGGGGTCTGACACAGAGTGATTATTCCTCTACACGGACCCATCAAACGCTCCCGTGTGTCAGACACAGAGTGATTATTCCTCTACAGGGTCCCATGAAACACTCCCGGGGTCAGACACAGTGTGAATCTCCGTCCACACCGTCCCAACACACACTCCCGGGGTCAGACCGAGTCATTATTCCTCTACACGGTCCCAGCAAACACTCCCGGGGTCTGACACAGAGTGAATCTCCATCCACACCGTCCTGTCACAAACTGCCGGGGTCAGACACAGAGTGATTATTCCTCTACACCGCCCATCACACACTCCCGGGGTCAGACACAGAGTGAATCTCCCTCCACACGTTCCCATCACACACTCCCTGGGTCATACACAGAGGGATTATTCCTCAACACGGTCCCATCAAACACTGCCGGGGTCAGACACAGAGCGAATCTCCCTCCACACCGTCCCATCACACACTCCCGGGGTCAGACACAGAGTGATTATTCCTCTACACGGTCCCATCAAACACTGCCGGCGTCAGACACAGAGTGAATCTCCCTCCACACCGTCCCATCACACACTCCCTTTTTCAGACACAGAGTGATTATTCTTCTCCACTGTCCCATCAAACACTCCCGGGGTCAGACACAGAGTGATTATTGCTCTACACGGTCCCATCTCACACTCCCGGGGTCAGACACAGAGTGAATGTTCCTCTACACCGCCCATCACACACTCCCTGGGTCAGACACAGAGTGAATCTCCCTGCAAATCGTCCCAACACACACTCCCGGGGTAAGACACAGACTGAATCTCCCTCCACACCGTACCAACACACTCTCCCGGGTCAGACACAGACTGATTATTCCTCTACACGGTCCCATCACACACTCCCGGGGTCAGAAACAGACAGAATCACCCTCCACACCGTCCCATCATACAGTCCCGGGGTCAGACACAGAGTGATTATTCTTCTCAACGGTCCAATCAAACACTCCCGGTGTAAGCCGCAGAGTGATTATTCCTCTACACGGTCCCATGAAACACTCCCGGGGTCAGACACAGAGTGAATCTCCCTCCACACCGTCCCGTCACACACTCCCGTGGTCAGACACAGAGCGATTATTCCTCTACACGGTCCCATCAAACACTCCCGGGGTCAGACACAGAGTGAATCTCCCTCCACACCGTCCCATCACACACTCCCGTGGTCAGACACAGTGTGATTATTCCTCTACACGGTCCCATCAAACACTCCCGGGGTCAGACATAGACTGAATCACCCTCCACACCGCCCCATCACACACTCCCGTGATCAAACACAGAGTGATTAATCCTCTACACCGACGCATCACACACTCCCGTGGTCAAACACAGAGTGATTATTCCTCTACACGGTTCCATCGAACACTCCCGGGGTCAGAATCAGGGTGAATCTCCCTCCACACCGTCCCATTCCACACTCCCGGGGTCAGACACAGTGTGATTATTGCTCTACTTGGTCCCAACAAACACTCCCGGGTGTCAGACACAGAGCGATTATTCCTCTGCACGGTACCATCAATCACTGCCGGGGTCAGACACAGAGTGAATCTCCCTCCACACCGTCCCAACACACACTCCCGGGGTAAGACACAGACTGAATCTCCCTCCACACCGTACCAACACACTCTCACGTGTCAGACACAGACTGATTATTCCTCTACACGGTCCCATCACACACTCCCGGGGTCAGACACAGAGTGAATCTCCCTCCACGCCGTCCCATCACACACTCCCGGTGTCCGACACAGAGTGATTATTCCTCTACAAGGCCCCATCAAACTCTCCCGGGGTCAGACACAGAGTGATTATTCCTCTACACGGTCCCATCAAACGCTCCCGTGTGTCAGACACAGAGTGATTATTCCTCTACACGGTCCCATGAAACACTCCCGGGGTCGGACACAGAGTGAATCTCCGTCCACACCGTCCCAACACACACTCCCGGGGTCAGACAGAGTGATTATTCCTCTACACGGTCCCAGCAAACACTCCCGGGGTCAGACACAGAGTGAATCTCCATCCACACCGTCCCGTCACAAACTCCCGGGGTCAGACACAGAGTGATTATTCCTCTACACCGCCCATCACACACTCCCTGGGTCATACACAGAGGGATTATTCCTCAACACGGTTCCATCAAACACTGCCGGGGTCAGACACAGAGTGAATCTTCCTCCACACCGTCCCATCACACACTCCCGGGGTCAGACACAGAGAGAATATTCCTCTACATGGTCCCATCAAACACTCCCGGGGTCAGACACAGAGTGAATCTCAAGCCTCACCGTCCAATCACACACTCCCGGGGTCAGACACAGAGAGATTATTCCTCTACACGGTAACATCAATCACTGCCGGGGTCAGACACAGAGTGAATCTCCCTCCACACCGTCCCAACACACACTCCCGGGGTAAGACACAGACTGAATCTCCCTCCACACCGTACCAACACACTCTCACGGGTCAGACTCAGACTGATTATTCCTCTACACGTTCCCATCACTCACTCCCGGGGTCAGACACAGAGTGAATCTCCCTCCACGCCGTCCCATCACACACTCCCGGTTTCCGACACAGAGTGATTATTCCTCTACAAGGCCCCATCAAACTCTCCCGGGGTCAGACACAGAGTGATTATTCCTCTACACGGTCCCATCAAACGCTCCCGTGTGTCAGACACAGAGTGATTATTCCTCTACACGGTCCCATGAAACACTCCCGGGGTCGGACACAGAGTGAATCTCCGTCCACACCATCCCAACACACACTCCCGGGGTCAGACAGAGTGATTATTCCTCTACACGGTCCCAGCAAACACTCCCGGGGTCAGACACAGAGTGAATCTCCATCCACACCGTCCCGTCACAAACTCCCGGGGTCAGACACAGAGTGATTATTCCTCTACACCGCCCATCACACACTCCCTGGGTCATACACAGAGGGATTATTCCTCAACACGGTCCCATCAAACACTGCCGGGGTCAGACACAGAGTGAATCTTCCTCCACACCGTCCCATCACACACTCCCGGGGTCAGACACAGAGAGAATATTCCTGTACATGGTCCCATCAAACACTCCCGGGGTCAGACACAGAGTGAATCTCAATCCTCACCGTACCATCACAAACTCCCGGGATCAGACACAGAGAGATTATTCCTCTACACGGTACCATCAAACACTCCCGGGGTCAGACACAGAGAGATTATTCCTCTACACCGCCCATCACACTCTCCCGGGGTCAGACACAGAGTGAATCTCCCTCCACACCGTCCCATCACACACTCCCGAGGTCAGAGACAGAGTGATTATTCCTCTACACGGTACCATCACACGCTCCCGGTGTCAGACACAGGGTGAATCTCCTTCAACACTGTCCCACCACACTCTGCCGGGGTCAGACACACAGTGATTATTCCACTACACGGTCCCATCAAACACTCCCGGGGTCAGACACAGAGTGAATCTCCCTCCACGCCGTCCCATCACACACTCCCGGGGTCAGACACAGAGTGATTATTCCTCTACACGGTCCCATCAAACATTCCCGGGATCAGAAACAGAGTGATTATTCCTCTACGCAGCCCCATCAAACTCTCCCGGGGTCAGACACAGAGTGAATCTCAATCCTCACCGTCCAATCACACACTCCCGGGGTCAGACACAGAGAGATCATTCCTCTGCACGGTACCATCAAACAATGCCGGGGTCAGACACAGAGTGAATATCCCTCCACACCGTCCCATCACACACTCCCGCGGTAAGACACAGACTGAATCTCCCTCCACACCGTCCCATCACACACTCCCGCGGTAAGACACAGACTGAATCTCCCTCCACACCGTCCCATCATACAATGCCGGGGTCAGACACAGAGTGATTATTCCTCTACACGGTCCCATCAAATACTCCCGGGGTTAGACACAGAGTCATTATTCCTCTACACGGTCACATCACACACTCCCGGTGTCAGACACAGTGTGAATCTCCTTCCACACCGTCCCATCACACTCTCCCGGGGTAAGACACAGAGTGAATCTGACTCCACGCCGTCCCATCACACACTCCCGGGGTCCGAAACAGAGTGATTATTCCTCTACACGGACCCATCAAACCCTCCCGTGTGTCAGACACAGAGTGATTATTCCTCTACACGGTCCCATGAAACACTCCCGGGTTCGGATACAGAGTGAATCTCCGTCCACACCGTCCCAACACACACTCCCGGGGTCAGACCGAGTCATTATTCCTCTACACGGTCCCAGCAAACACTCCCGGGGTCTGACACAGAGTGAATCTCCATCCACACCGTCCTGTCACAAACTGCCGGGGTCAGACACAGAGTGATTATTCCTCTACACCGCCCATCGCACACTCCCGGGGTCAGACACAGAGTGAATCTCCCTCCACACGGTCCCATCACACACTCCCTGGGTCATACACAGAGGGATTATTCCTCAACTCGGTCCCATCAAACACTGCCGGGGTCAGACACAGAGCGAATCTCCCTCCACACCGTCCCATCACACACTCCCGGGGTCAGACACAGAGTGATTATTCCTCTACACGGTCCCATCAAACACTGCCGGCGTCAGACACAGAGTGAATCTCCCTCCACACCGTCCCATCACACACTCCCTTTTTCAGACACAGATTGATTATTCTTCTCCACGGTCCCATCAAACACTCCCGGGGTCAGACACAGAGTGATTATTGCTCTACACGGTCCCATCTCACACTCCCGGGGTCAGACACAGAGTGAATGTTCCTATACACCGTCCATCACACACTCCCTGGGTCAGACACAGAGTGAATCTCCCTGCAAATCGTCCCATCACACACTCCCGGGGTAAGACACAGACTGAATCTCCCTCCACACCGTACCAACACACTCTCCCGGGTCAGACACAGACTGATTATTCCTCTACACGGTCCCATCACACACTCCCGGGGTCAGGAACAGACTGAATCTCCCTCCACACCGTCCCATCATACAGTCCCTGGGTCAGACACAGAGTGATTATTCTTCTCAACGGTCCAATCAAACACTCCCGGGGTAAGCCTCAGAGTGATTATTCCTCTACACGGTCCCATGAAACACTCCCGGGGTCAGACACAGAGTGAATCTCCCTCCACACCGTCCCGTCACACACTCCCGTGGTCAGACACAGAGTGATTATTCCTCTACACGGTCCCATCAAACACACCCGGGGTCAGACACAGAGTGAATCTCCCTCCACACCGTCCCATCACACACTCCCGTGGTCAGACACAGTGTGATTATTCCTCTACACGGTCCCATCAAACACTCCCGGGGTCAGACATAGACTGAATCACCCACCACACCGCCCCATCACACACTCCCGTGATCAAACACAGAGTGATTAATTCTCTACACCGACGCATCACACACTCCCGTGGTCAAACACAGAGTGATTATTCCTCTACACGGTTCCATCGAACACTCCCGGGGTCAGAATCAGGGTGAATCTCCCTCCACACCGTCCCATTCCACACTCCCGGGGTCAGACACAGTGTGATTATTGCTCTACTTGGTCCCAACAAACACTCCCGGGTGTCAGACACAGAGCGATTATTCCTCTGCACTGTACCATCAAACACTACGTGGGTCAGACACAGTGATTATTCCTCTACACGGTCCCATCAAACAGTCCCTGGGTCAGACACAGAGTGAATCTCCCTCCACGCCGTCCCATCACTCACTCCCGGGGTCAGACACAGATTGATTATTCCTCTACACGGTACCATCAAACACTCCCGGTGTCAGACACAGACTGATTATTCCTCTACACGGTCCCATCAAACACTCCCGGGGTCAGACACAGGGTGAATCTCCTTCAACACTGTCCCATCACACTCTGCCGGGGTCAGACACACAGTGATTATTCCTCTACACGGTTCCTTCAAACATTCCCGGGGTCAGACACAGAGTGAATCTCAATCCTCACCGTCCAATCACACACTCCCGGGGTCAGACACAGAGAGATTATTCCTCTACACGGTACCATCAATCACTGCCGGGGTCAGACACAGAGTGAATCTCCCTCCACACCGTCCCAACACACACTCCCGGGGTAAGACACAGACTGAATCTCCCTCCACACCGTACCAACACACTCTCACGGGTCAGACACAGACTGATTATTCCTCTACACGTTCCCATCACACACTCCCGGGTTCAGACACAGACTGAATCTCCCTCCACACCGTCCCATCATACAATCCCGGGGTCAGACACAGAGTGATTATTCCTCTACACGGTCCCATCTCACACTCCCGGGGTCAGACACAGAGTGAATGTTCCTATACACCGCCCATCACACACTCCCTGGGTCAGACACAGAGTGAATCTCCCTGCAAATCGTCCCATCACACACTCCCGGGGTAAGACACAGACTGAATCTCCCTCCACAACGTACCAACACACTCTCCCGGGTCAGACACAGACTGATTATTCGTCTACACGGTCCCATCACACACTCCCGGGGTCAGGAACAGACTGAATCTCCCTCCACACCGTCCCATCATACAGTCCCTGGGTCAGACACAGAGTGATTATTCTTCTCAACGGTCCAATCAAACACTCCCGGGGTAAGCCTCAGAGTGATTATTCCTCTACACGGTCCCATGAAACACTCCCGGGGTCAGACACAGAGTGAATCTCCCTCCACACCGTCCCGTCACACACTCCCATGGTCAGACACAGAGTGATTATTCCTCTACACGGTCCCATCAAACACTCCCGGGGTCAGACACAGAGAGAATCACCCTCCACACCGTCCAATCACACACTCCCGTGGTCAGACACAGTGTGATTATTCCTCTACACGGTCCCATCAAACACTCCCGGGGTCAGACATAGACTGAATCACCCACCACACCGCCCCATCACACACTCCCGTGATCAAACACAGAGTGATTAATCCTCTACACCGACGCATCACACACTCCCGTGGTCAAACACAGAGTGATTATTCCTCTACACGGTTCCATCGAACACTCCCGGGGTCAGAATCAGGGTGAATCTCCCTCCACACCGTCCCATTCCACACTCCCGGGGTCAGACACAGTGTGATTATTGCTCTACTTGGTCCCAACAAACACTCCCGGGTGTCAGACACAGAGCGATTATTCCTCTGCACTGTACGATCAAACACTACGTGGGTCAGACACAGTGATTATTCCTCTACACGGTCCCATCAAACAGTCCCTGGGTCAGACACAGAGTGAATCTCCCTCCACGCCGTCCCATCACTCACTCCCGGGGTCAGACACAGATTGATTATTCCTCTACACGGTACCATCAAACACTCCCGGTGTCAGACACAGACTGATTATTCCTCTACACGGTCCCATCAAACACTCCCGGGGTCAGACACAGGGTGAATCTCCTTCAACACTGTCCCATCACACTCTGCCGGGGTCAGACACACAGTGATTATTCCTCTACACGGTTCCTTCAAACATTCCCGGGGTCAGACACAGAGTGAATCTCAATCCTCACCGTCCAATCACACACTCCCGGGGTCAGACACAGAGAGATTATTCCTCTACACGGTACCATCAATCACTGCCGGGGTCAGACACAGAGTGAATCTCCCTCCACACCGTCCCAACACACACTCCCGGGGTAAGACACAGACTGAATCTCCCTCCACACCGTACCAACACACTCTCACGGGTCAGACACAGACTGATTATTCCTCTACACGGTCCCATCACACACTCCCGGGTTCAGACACAGACTGAATCTCCCTCCACACCGTCCCATCATACAATCCCGGGGTCAGACACAGAGTGATTATTCCTCTACACGGTCCCATCAAATACTCCCGGGTTCAGACACAGAGTCATTATTCCTCTACACGATCACATCACACACTCCCGGTGTCAGACACAGTGTGTATCTCCTTCCACACCGTCCCATCACACTCTCCCGGGGTAAGACACAGAGTGATTATTCCTCTACACGGTCTCAGCAAACACTCCCGGGGTCAGACACAGAGTGAATCTCCCTCCACGCCGTCCCATCACACACTCCCGGTGTCCGACACAGAGTGATTATTCCTCTACAAGGCCCCATCAAACTCTCCCGGGGTCAGACACAGAGTGATTATTCCTCTACACGGTCCCATCAAACGCTCCCGTGTGTCAGACACAGAGTGATTATTCCTCTACACGGTCCCATGAAACACTCCCGGGGTCGGACACAGAGTGAATCTCCGTCCACACCGTCCCAACACACACTCCCGGGGTCAGACAGAGTGATTATTCCTCTACACGGTCCCAGCAAACACTCCCGGGGTCAGACACAGAGTGAATCTCCATCCACATCGTCCCGTCACAAACTCCCGGGGTCAGACACAGAGTGTGTGTTCCTCTACAACGCCCATCACACACTCCCTGGGTCAGACACAGAGTGAATCTCCCTGCAAATAGTCCCCTCACACACACCCGGGTAAGACACAGACTGAATCTCCCTCCACACCGTACCAACACTCTCTCCCGGGTCAGACACAGACTGATTATTCCTCTACACGGTCCCATCACACACTCCCGGGGTCAGACACAGACTGAATCTCCCTCCACACCGTCCCATCATACAGTCCCGGGGTCAGACACAGAGTGATTATTCTTCTACACGGTCCAATCAAACACTCCCGGGTTCAGACACAGAGTGATTATTCCTCTACACGGTCCCATCAAACACTGCCGATGTCAGACACAGAGTGAATCTCCCTCCACACCGTCCCATCACACACTCCCTTTTTCAGACACAGAGTGATTATTCTTCTCCACGGTCCCATCAAACACTCCCGGGGTCAGACACAGAGTGATTATTGCTCTACACGGTCCCATCTCACACTCCCGGGGTCAGACACAGAGTGAATCTCCCTCCACACGGTCCCATCACAGACTCCCTGGGTCATACACAGAGGGATTATTCCTCAACTCGGTCCCATCAAACACTGCCGGGGTCAGACACAGAGCGAATCTCCCTCCACACCGTCCCATCACACACTCCCGGGGTCAGACACAGAATGATTATTCCTCTACACGGTCCCATCAAACACTGCCGGCGTCAGACACAGAGTGAATCTCCCTCCACACCGTCCCATCACACACTCCCTTTTTCAGACACAGATTGATTATTCTTCTCCACGGTCCCATCAAACACTCCCGGGGTCAGACACAGAGTGATTATTGCTCTACACGGTCCCATCTCACACTCCCGGGGTCAGACACAGAGTGAATGTTCCTATACACCGCCCATCACACACTCCCTGGGTCAGACACAGAGTGAATCTCCCTGCAAATCGTCCCATCACACACTCCCGGGGTAAGACACAGACTGAATCTCCCTCCACACCGTACCAACACACTCTCCCGGCTCAGACACAGACTGATTATTCCTCTACACGGTCCCATCACACACTCCCGGGGTCAGAAACAGACTGAATCTCCCTCCACACCGTCCCATCATACAGTCCCTGGGTCAGACACAGAGTGATTATTCTTCTCAACGGTCCAATCAAACACTCCCGGGGTAAGCCGCAGAGTGATTATTCCTCTACACGGTCCCATGAAACACTCCCGGGGTCAGACACAGAGTGAATCTCCCTCCACACCGTCCCGTCACACACTCCCGTGGTCAAACACAGAGTGATTATTCCTCTACACGGTTCCATCGAACACTCCCGGGGTCAGAATCAGGGTGAATCTCCCTCCACACCGTCCCATTCCACACTCCCGGGGTCAGACACAGTGTGATTATTGCTCTACTTGGTCCCAACAAACACTCCCGGGTGTCAGACACAGAGCGATTATTCCTCTGCACTGTACCATCAAACACTACGTGGGTCAGACACAGTGATTATTCCTCTACACGGTCCCATCAAACAGTCCCTGGGTCAGACACAGAGTGAATCTCCCTCCACGCCGTCCCATCACTCACTCCCGGGGTCAGACACAGATTGATTATTCCTCTACACGGTACCATCAAACACTCCCGGTGTCAGACACAGACTGATTATTCCTCTACACGGTCCCATCAAACACTCCCGGGGTCAGACACAGGGTGAATCTCCTTCAACACTGTCCCATCACACTCTGCCGGGGTCAGACACACAGTGATTATTCCTCTACACGGTTCCTTCAAACACTCCCGGGGTCAGACACAGAGTGAATCTCAATCCTCACCGTCCAATCACACACTCCCGGGGTCAGACACAGAGAGATTATTCCTCTACACGGTACCATCAATCACTGCCGGGGTCAGACACAGAGTGAATCTCCCTCCACACCGTCCCAACACACACTCCCGGGGTAAGACACAGACTGAATCTCCCTCCACACCGTACCAACACACTCTCACGGGTCAGACACAGACTGATTATTCCTCTACACGGTCCCATCACACACTCCCGGGTTCAGACACAGACTGAATCTCCCTCCACACCGTCCCATCATACAATCCCGGGGTCAGACACAGAGTGATTATTCCTCTACACGGTCCCATCAAATACTCCCGGGTTCAGACACAGATTCATTATTCCTCTACACGATCACATCACACACTCCCGGTGTCAGACACAGTGTGAATCTCCTTCCACACCGTCCCATCACACTCTCCCGGGGTAAGACACAGAGTGATTATTCCTCTACACGGTCTCAGCAAACACTCCCGGGGTCAGACACAGAGTGAATCTCCCTCCACGCCGTCCCATTACACACTCACGGTGTCCGACACAGAGTGATTATTCCTCTACAAGGCCCCATCAAACTCCCCCGGGGTCAGACACAGAGTGATTATTCCTCTACACGGTCCCATCAAACGCTCCCGTGTGTCAGACACAGAGTGATTATTCCTCTACACGGTCCCATGAAACACTCCCGGGGTCGGACACAGAGTGAATCTCCGTCCACACCGTCCCAACACACACTCCCGGGGTCAGACACAGTGTGATTATTACTCTACACGGTCCCATCAAACACACCCGGGGTAAGACACAGACTGAATCTCCCTCCACACCGTACCAACACTCTCTCCCGGGTCAGACACAGACTGATTATTCCTCTACACGGTCCCATCACACACTCCCGGTGTCAGACACAGACTGAATCTCCCTCCACACCGTCCCATCATACAGTCCCGGGGTCAGACACAGAGCGATTATTCTTCTACACGGTACAATCAAACACTCCCGGGGTCAGACACAGAGTGATTATTCCTCTACACGGTCCCATCAAACACTGCCGATGTCAGACACAGAGTGAATCTCCCTCCACACCGTCCCATCACACACTCCCTTTTTCAGACACAGAGTGATTATTCTTCTCCACGGTCCCATCAAACACTCCCGGGGTCAGACACAGAGTGATTATTGCTCTACACGGTCCCATCAAACGCTCCCGTGTGTCAGACACAGAGTGATTATTCCTCTGCACGGTCCCATGAAACACTCCCGGGATCGGACACAGAGTGAATCTCCGTCCACACCGTCCCAACACACTCTCCCGGGATCAGACAGAGTGATCATTACTCTACACGGTCCCAGCAAACACTCCCGGGGTCAGACACAGAGTGAATCTCCATCCACACCGTCCCGTCACAAACTCCCGGGGTCAGACACAGAGTGATTATTCCTCTACACCGCCCATCACACACTCCCGGGGTCAGACACAGAGTGAATCTCCCTCCACACGGTCCCATCACACACTCCCTTTGTCATACACAGAGGGATTATTCCTCAACACGGTCCCATCAAACACTGCCGGGGTCAGACACAGAGTGAATCTTCCTCCACACCGTCCCATCACACACTCCCGGGGTCAGAAACAGAGTGATTATTCCTCTACACGGTCCCATCAAACACTGCCGGCGTCAGACACAGAGTGAATCTCCCTCCACACCGTACCATCACACACTCCCGTTTTCAGACACAGAGTGATTATTCTTCTCCACGGTCCCATCAAACACTCCCGGGGTCACACACAGAGTGATTATTGCTCTACACGGTCCCAGCTCACACTCCCGGGGTCAGACACAGAGTGCGTGTTCCTCTACAACGCCCATCACACACTCCCTGGGTCAGACACAGAGTGAATCTCCCTGCAAATCGTCCCCTCACACACACCCGGGGTAAGACACAGACTGAATCTCCCTCCACACCGTACCAACACACTCTCCCGGGTCAGACACAGACTGATTATTCCTCTACACGGTCCCATCACACACTCCCGGGGTCAGACACAGACAGAATCTCCCTCCACACCGTCCCATCATACAGTCCCGGGGTCAGACACAGAGTGACTATTCTTCTACACGGTCCAATCAAACACTCCCGTGGTCAGCCGCAGAGTGATTATTCCTCTACAGCGCCCATCACACTCTCCCGGGGTCAGACAAAGAGTGAATCTCCCTCCACACCGTCCCATCACACACTCCCGTGGTCAGACACAGAGTGATTAATCCTCTACACCGACGCATCACACACTCCCGTGGTCAAACACAGAGTGATTATTCCTCTACACGGTTCCATCGAACACTCACGGGGTCAGAATCATGGTGAATCTCCCTCCACACAGTCCCATCACCCACTCCCAGGGTCAGACACAGAGTGATTATTGCTCTACACGGTCCCAACAAACACTCCCGGGTGTCAGACACAGAGCGATTATTCCTCTGCACTGTACCATCAAACACTACGTGGGTCAGACACAGTGATTATTCCTCTGCACGCTCCCATCAAACACTCCCGGGGTCAGACACAGAGTAAATCTCCCTCCACGCCGTCCGATCACTCACTCCCGGGGTCAGACACAGAGTGATTATTCCTCTACACGGTCCCATCAAACACTCCCGGGGTCAGACATAGACGGAATCACCCTCCACACCGTCCCATCACACACTCCCATGATCAGAGCAGAGTGATTAATCCTCTACACCGACGCATTACACACTCCCGTGGTCAAACACAGAGTGATTATTCCTCTACACGGTTCCATCGAACACTCCCGGGGTCAGAATCAGGGTGAATCTCCCTCCACACCGTCCCATCACACACTTCCGGGGTCAGACACAGAGTGATTATTGCTCTGCTCGGTCCCAAGAAACACTCCCGGGTGTCAGACACAGAGCTATTATTCCTCTGCACTGTACCATCAAACACTACGTGGGTCAGACACAGTGATTATTCCTCTACACGGTCCCATCAAACACTCCCGGGGTCAGACACAGAGTGAATCTCCCTCCACGCCGTCCCATCACTCACTCCTGGGGTCAGACACAGATTGATTATTCCTCTACACGGTCCCATCAAACACTCCCGGGGTCAGACACAGGGTGAATCTCCTTCAACACTGTCCCACACTCTGCCGGGGTCAGACACACAGTGATTATTCCTCTACACGGTCCCATCAAACACTCCCGGGGTCAGACACAGAGTGAATCTCAATCCTCACCGCCCAATCACAGACTCCCGGGGTCAGACAAAGAGAGATTATTCCTCTACACGGTCCCATGAAACACTCCCGGGGTCGGACACTGAGTGAATCTCCGTCCACACCGTCCCAACACACACTCCCTGGGTCATACGCAGAGGGATTATTCCTCAACACGGTCCCATCAAACACTGCCGGGGTCAGACACAGAGTGAATCTTCCTCGACACCGTCCCATCATACAGTCCCGGGGTCAGACACAGAGCGATTATTCTTCTACACGGTACAATCAAACACTCCCGGGGTCAGACACAGAGTGATTATTCCTCTACACGGTCCCATCAAACACTGCCGATGTCAGACACAGAGTGAATCTCCCTCCACACCGTCCCATCACACACTCCCTTTTTCAGACACAGAGTGATTATTCTTCTCCACGGTCCCATCAAACACTCCCGGGGTCAGACACAGAGTGATTATTGCTCTACACGGTCCCATCAAACGCTCCCGTGTGTCAGACACAGAGTGATTATTCCTCTGCACGGTCCCATGAAACACTCCCGGGATCGGACACAGAGTGAATCTCCGTCCACACCGTCCCAACACACTCTCCCGGGGTCAGACAGAGTGATTATTCCTCTACACGGTCCCAGCAAACACTCCCGGGGTCAGACACAGAGTGAATCTCCATCCACACCGTCCCGTCACAAACTCCCGGGGTCAGACACAGAGTGATTATTCCTCTACACCGCCCATCACACACTCCCGGGGTCAGACACAGAGTGAATCTCCCTCCACACGGTCCCATCACACACTCCCTTTGTCATACACAGAGGGATTATTCCTCAACACGGTCCCATCAAACACTGCCGGGGTCAGACACAGAGTGAATCTTCCTCCACACCGTCCCATCACACACTCCCGTTTTCAGACACAGAGTGATTATTCTTCTCCACGGTCCCATCAAACACTCCCGGGGTCACACACAGAGTGATTATTCCTCTACACGGTCCCAGCTCACACTCCCGGGGTCAGACACAGAGTGCGTGTTCCTCTACAACGCCCATCACACACTCCCTGGGTCAGACACAGAGTGAATCTCCCTGCAAATCGTCCCCTCACACACACCCGGGGTAAGACACAGACTGAATCTCCCTCCACACCGTACCAACACACTCTCCCGGGTCAGACACACAGTGATTATTCCTCTACACGGTCCCATCACACACTCCCGTGGTCAGACACAGACAGAATCTCCCTCCACACCGACCCATCATACAGTCCCGGGGTCAGACACAGAGTGACTATTCTTCTACACGGTCCAATCAAACACTCCCGTGGTCAGCCGCAGAGTGATTATTCCTCTACAGCGCCCATCACACTCTCCCGGGGTCAGACACAGAGTGAATCTCCCTCCACACCGTCCCATCACACATCCCGTGGTCAGACACAGAGTGATTAATCCTCTACACCGACGCATCACACACTCCCGTGGTCAAACACAGAGTGATTATTCCTCTACACGGTTCCATCGAACACTCACGGGGTCAGAATAATGGTGAATCTCCCTCCACACCGTCCCATCACCCACTCCCAGGGTCAGACACAGAGTGATTATTGCTCTACACGGTCCCAACAAACACTCCCGGGTGTCAGACACAGAGCGATTATTCCTCTGCACTGTACCATCAAACACTACGTGGGTCAGACACAGTGATTATTCCTCTGCACGCTCCCATCAAACACTCCCGGGGTCAGACACAGAGTAAATCTCCCTCCACGCCGTCCGATCACTCACTCCCGGGGTCAGACACAGAGTGATTATTCCTCTACACGGTACCATCAAACACTCCCGGGGTCAGACACAGACTGATTATTCCTCTACACGGTCCAATCAAACACTCCCGGGGTAAGCCGCAGAGTGAATCTCCCTCCACACCGTCCCATCACACACTCCCGTGGTCAAACACAGTGTGATTATTCCTCTACACGGTCCCATCAAACACTCCCGGTGTCAGACATAGACGGAATCACCCTCCACACCGTCCCATCACACACTCCCATGATCAGAGCAGAGTGATTAATCCTCTACACCGACGCATTACACACTCCCGTGGTCAAACACAGAGTGATTATTCCTCTACACGGTTCCATCGAACACTCCCGGGGTCAGAATCAGGGTGAATCTCCCTCCACACCGTCCCATCACACACTTCCGGGGTCAGACACAGAGTGATTATTGCTCTACTCGGTCCCAACAAACACTCCCGGGTGTCAGACACAGAGCTATTATTCCTCTGTACTGTACCATCAAACACTACGTGGGTCAGACACAGTGATTATTCCTCTACACGGTCCCATCAAACACTCCCGGGGTCAGACACAGAGTGAATCTCCCTCCACGCCGTCCCATCACTCACTCCTGGGGTCAGACACAGATTGATTATTCCTCTACACGGTCCCATCAAACACTCCCGGGGTCAGACACAGGGTGAATCTCCTTCAACACTGTCCCACACTCTGCCGGGGTCAGACACACAGTGATTATTCCTCTACACGGTCCCATCAAACACTCCCGGGGTCAGACACAGAGTGAATCTGAATCCTCACCGCCCAATCACAGATTCCCGGGGTCAGACAAAGAGAGATTATTCCTCTACACGGTCCCATGAAACACTCCCGGGGTCGGGCACTGAGTGAATCTCCGTCCACACCGTCCTAACACACACTCCCTGGGTCATACACAGAGGGATTATTCCTCAACACGGTCCCATCAAACACTGCCGGGGTCAGACACAGAGTGAATCTTCCTCCACACCGTCCCATCACACACTCCCGGGGTCAGACACAGAGTGATTATTCCTCTAAACGGTCCCATCAAACACTGCCGGCGTCAGACACAGAGTGAATCTCCCTCCACACCGCCCCATCACACTCTCCCGGGTCAGACACAGACTGATTATTCCTCTACACGGTCCCATCACACACTCCCGGGGTCAGACACAGACTGAATCTCCCTCCACATCGTCCCATCATACAGTCCCGGGGTCAGACACAGAGTGATTATTCCTCTACACGGTCCCATCAAATACTCCCGGGTTCAGACACAGAGTCATTATTCCTCTACACGGTCACATCACACACTCCCGGTGTCAGACACTGTGTGAATCTCCTTCCACACCGTCCCATCACACTCTCCCGGGGTCAGACACAGAGTGATTATTCCTCTACACGATCCCATGAAACGCTCCCGTGTGGCAGACACAGAGTGATTATTCCTCTACACGGTCCCATGAAACACTCCCGGGGTCGGACACTGAGTGAATCTCCGTCCACACCGTCCTAACACACACTCCCTGGGACATACACAGAGGGATTATTCCTCAACACGGTCCCATCAAACACTGCCGGGGTCAGACACAGAGTGAATCTTCCTCCACACCGTCCCATCACACACTCCCGGGGTCAGACACAGAGTGATTATTCCTCTAAACGGTCCCATCAAACACTGCCGGCGTCAGACACAGAGTGAATCTCCCTCCACACCGCCCCATCACACTCTCCCGGGTCAGACACAGACTGATTATTCCTCTACACGGTCCCATCACACACTCCCGGGGTCAGACACAGACTGAATCTCCCTCCACATCGTCCCATCATACAGTCCCGGGGTCAGACACAGAGTGATTATTCCTCTACACGGTCCCATCAAATACTCCCGGGTTCAGACACAGAGTCATTATTCCTCTACACGGTCACATCACACACTCCCGGTGTCAGACACTGTGTGAATCTCCTTCCACACCGTCCCATCACACTCTCCCGGGGTCAGACACAGAGTGATTATTCCTCTACACGATCCCATGAAACGCTCCCGTGTGGCAGACACAGAGTGATTATTCCTCTACACGGTCCCATGAAACACTCCCGGGGTCGGACACTGAGTGAATCTCCGTCCACACCGTCCCAACACACACTCCCTGGGTCATACACAGAGGGATTATTCCTCAACACGGTCCCATCAAACACTGCCGGGGTCAGACACAGAGTGAATCTTCCTCCACACCGTCCCATCACACACTCCCGTTTTCAGACACAGAGTGATTATTGCACTACAAGGTCCCAGCTCACACTCCCGGGGTCAGACACAGAGTGAATGTTCCTCTACAACGCCCATCACACACTCCCTGGGTCAGACACAGAGTGAATCTCCCTGCAAATCGTCCCATCACACACACCCGGGGTAAGACACAGACTGAATCTCCCTCCAGACCGTACCAACACACTCTCCCGGGTCAGACACAGACTGATTATTCCTCTACACGGTCCCATCACACACTCCCGGGGTCAGACACAGACTGAATCTCCCTCCACACCGTCCCATCATACAGTCCCGGGGTCAGACACAGAGTGATTATTCTTCTACACGGTCCAATCAAACACTCCCGGGGTCAGACACAGAGTGATTATTCCTCCTCACGGTCCCATCAAACACTGCCGATGTCAGACACAGAGTGAATCTCCCTCCACACCGTCCCATCACACACTCCCTTTTTCAGACACAGAGTGATTATTCTTCTCCACGGTCCCATCAAACACTCCCGGGGTCAAACACAGAGTGATTATTGCTCTACACGGTCCCATCAAACGCTCCCGTGTGTCAGACACAGAGTGATTATTCCTCTGCACGGTCCCATGAAACACTCCCGGGATCGGACACAGAGTGAATCTCCGTCCACACCGTCCCAACACACACTCCCGGGGTCAGACAGAGTGATTATTCCTCTACACGGTCCCAGCAAACACTCCCGGGGTCAGACACAGAGTGAATCTCCATCCACACCGTCCCGTCACAAACTCCCGGGGTCAGACACAGAGTGATTATTCCTCTACACCGCACATCACACACACCCGGGGTCAGACACAGAGTGAATCTCCCTCCACACGGTCCCATCACACACTCCCTTTGTCATACACAGAGGGATTATTCCTCAACACGGTCCCATCAAACACTGCCGGGGTCACACACAGAGTGAATCTTCCTCCACACGGTCCCATCACACACTCCCGTTTTCAGACACAGAGTGATTATTCTTCTCCACGGTCCCATCAAACACTCCCGGGGTCACACACAGAGTGATTATTGCTCTACACGGTCCCAGCTCACACTCCCGGGGTCAGACACAGAGTGCGTGTTCCTCTACAACGCCCATCACACACTCCCTGGGTCAGACACAGAGGGAATCTCCCTGCAATTCGTCCCCTCACACACACCCGGGGTAAGACACAGACTGAATCTCCCTCCACACCGTACCAACACACTCTCCCGGGTCAGACACACAGTGATTATTCCTCTACACGGTCCCATCACACACTCCCGGGGTCAGACACAGACAGAATCTCCCTCCACACCGTCCCATCATACAGTCCCGGGGTCAGACACAGAGTGACTATTCTTCTACACGGTCCAATCAAACACTCCCGTGGTCAGCCGCAGAGTGATTATTCCTCTACACCGCCCATCACACTCTCCCGGGGTCAGACACAGAGTGAATCTCCCTCCACACCGTCCCATCACACACTCCCGTGGTCAGACACAGAGTGATTAATCCTCTACACCGACGCATCACACACTCCCGTGGTCAAACACAGAGTGATTATTCCTCTACACGGTTCCATCGAACCCTCACGGGGTCAGAATCAGGGTGAATCTCCCTCCACACCGTCCCATCACCCACTCCCGGGGTCAGACACAGAGTGATTATTGCTCTACACGGTCCCATGAAACGCTCCCGTGTGGCAGACACAGAGTGATTATTCCTCTACACGGTCCCATGAAACACTCCCGGGGTCGGACACTGAGTGAATCTCCGTCCACACCGTCCCAACACACACTCCCTGGGTCATACACAGAGGGATTATTCCTCAACACGGTCCCATCAAACACTGCCGGGGTCAGACACAGAGTGAATCTTCCTCCACACCGTCCCATCACACACTCCCGTTTTCAGACACAGAGTGATTATTGCACTACACGGTCCCAGCTCACACTCCCGGGGTCAGACACAGAGTGAATGTTCCTCTACAACGCCCATCACACACTCCCTGGGTCAGACACAGAGTGAATCTCCCTGCAAATCGTCCCATCACACACACCCGGGGTAAGACACAGACTGAATCTCCCTCCAGACCGTACCAACACACTCTCCCGGGTCAGACACAGACTGATTATTCCTCTACACGGTCCCATCACACACTCCCGGGGTCAGACACAGACTGAATCTCCCTCCACACCGTCCCATCATACAGTCCCGGGGTCAGACACAGAGTGATTATTCTTCTACACGGTCCAATCAAACACTCCCGGGGTCAGACACAGAGTGATTATTCCTCCTCACGGTCCCATCAAACACTGCCGATGTCAGACACAGAGTGAATCTCCCTCCACACCGTCCCATCACACACTCTCTTTTTCAGACACAGAGTGATTATTCTTCTCCACGGTCCCATCAAACACTCCCGGGGTCAAACACAGAGTGATTATTGCTCTACACGGTCCCATCAAACGCTCCCGTGTGTCAGACACAGAGTGATTATTCCTCTGCACGGTCCCATGAAACACTCCCGGGATCGGACACAGAGTGAATCTCCGTCCACACCTTCCCAACACACACTCCCGGGGTCAGACAGAGTGATTATTCCTCTACACGGTCCCAGCAAACACTCCCGGGGTCAGACACAGAGTGAATCTCCATCCACACCGTCCCGTCACAAACTCCCGGGGTCAGACACAGAGTGATTATTCCTCTACACCGCACATCACACACACCCGGGGTCAGACACAGAGTGAATCTCCCTCCACTCGGTCCCATCACACACTCCCGTTTTCAGACACAGAGAGATTATTCCTCTACACCGCACATCACACACACCCGGGGTCAGACACAGAGTGAATCTCCCTCCACACGGTCCCATCACACACACCCGGGGTCAGACACAGAGTGATTATTGCTCTACACGGTCCCAGCTCACACTCCCGGGGTCAGACACAGAGTGCGTGTTCCTCTACAACGCCCATCACACACTCCCTGGGTCAGACACAGAGGGAATCTCCCTGCAATTCGTCCCCTCACACACACCCGGGGTAAGACACAGACTGAATCTCCCTCCACACCGTACCAACACACTCTCCCGGGTCAGACACACAGTGAGTATTCCTCTACACGGTCCCATCACACACTCCCGGGGTCAGACACAGACAGAGTCTCCCTCCACACCGTCCCATCATACAGTCCCGGGGTCAGACACAGAGTGACTATTCTTCTACACGGTCCAATCAAACACTCCCGTGGTCAGCCGCAGAGTGATTATTCCTCTACACCGCCCATCACACTCTCCCGGGGTCAGACACAGAGTGAATCTCCCTCCACACCGTCCCATCACACACTCCCGTGGTCAGACACAGAGTGATTATTCCTCTACACGGTTCCATCGAACACTCACGGGGTCAGAATCAGGGTGAATCTCCCTCCACACCGTCCCATCACCCACTCCCGGGGTCAGGCACAGAGTGATTATTGCTCTACACGGTCCCAACAAACACTCCCGGGTGTCAGACACAGAGCGATTATTCCTCTGCACTGTACCATCAAACACTACGTGGGTCAGACACAGTGATTATTCCTCTGCACGGTCCCATCAAACACTCCCGGGGTCAGACACAGAGTGAATCTCCCTCCACGCCGTCCCATCACTCACTCCCGGGGTCAGACACAGAGTGATTATTCCTCTACACGGTACCATCAAACACTCCCGGGGTCAGTCACAGACTGATTATTCCTCTACACGGTCCCATCAAACACTCCCGGGGTCAGACACAGGGTGAATCTCAATCCTCACCGTCCAATCACAGACTCCCGGGGTCAGACAAAGAGAGATTATTCCTCTACACGGTACCATCAAACACTGCCGGGGTCAGACACAGAGTGAATCTCCCTCCACACCGTCCCATCACACACTCCCGGGGAAAGACACAGACTGAATCTCCCTCCACACCATACCAACACACTCTCGCGGGTCAGACACAGACTGATTATTCCTCTACACGGTCCCATCAAACGCTCCCGTGTGTCAGACACAGAGTGATTATTCCTCTACACGGTCCCATGAAACACTCCCGGGGTCGGACACTGAGTGAATCTCCGTCCACACCGTCCCAACACACACTCCCTGGGTCATACACAGAGGGATTATTCCTCAACACGGTCCCATCAAACACTGCCGGGGTCAGACACAGAGTGAATCTTCCTCTAAACCGTCCCATCAAACAGTGCCGGCGTCAGACACAGAGTGAATCTCCCTCCACACCGCCCCATCACACACTCCCGTTTTCAGACACAGAGTGATTATTCTTCTCCACGGTCCCATCAAACACTCCCGGGGTCAGACACAGAGTGATTATTGCACTACACGGTCCCAGCTCACACTCCCGGGTTCAGACACAGAGTGAATGTTCCTCTACAACGCCCATCACACACTCCCTGGGTCAGACACAGAGTGAATCTCCCTGCAAATCGTCCCATCACACACACCCGGGGTAAGACACAGACTGAATCTCCCTCCACACCGTACCAACACACTCTCCCGGGGTCAGACACAGGGTGAATCTCCCTCCACACCGTCCCATCATACAGTCCCGCGGTCAGACACAGAGTGATTATTCTGCTACACGGTCCAATCAAACACTCCCGGGGTCAGAGACAGAGTGATTATTCCTCTACACGGTCCCATCAAACACTGCCGGCGTCAGACACAGAGTGAATCTCCCTCCACACCGTCCCATCACACACTCCCGGGGTCAGACACAGACTGAATCTCCCTCCACACCGTCCCATCACACACTCCCGGGGTAAGACACAGACTGAATCTCCCTCCACACCGTACCAACACACTCTCCCGGGTCAGACACAGACTGATTATTCCTCTACACGGTCCCATCACACACACCTGGGGTCAGACACAGACTCAATCTCCCTCCACACCGTCCCATCATACAGTCCCGGGGTCAGACACAGAGTGATTATTCCTCTACACGGTCCCATCAAATACTCCCGGGTTCAGACACAGAGTCATTATTCCTCTACACGGTCACATCACACACTCCCGGTGTCAGACACTGTGTGAATCTCCTTCCACACCGTCCCATCACACTCTCCCGGGGTCAGACACAGAGTGATTATTTCTCTACACGGTCCCATCAAACGCTCCCGTGTGTCAGACACAGAGTGATTATTCCTCTACACGGTCCCATGAAACATTCCCGGGGTCGGACACTGAGTGAATCTCCGTCCACACCGTACCAACACACACTCCCTGGGTCATACACAGAGGGATTATTCCTCGAAACGGTCCCATCAAACAGTGCCGGCGTCAGACACAGAGTGGATCTCCCTCCACACCGCCCCATCACACACTCCCGTTTTCAGACACAGAGTGATTATTCTTCTCCACGGTCCCATCAAACACTCCCGGGGTCAGACACAGAGTGATTACTGCACTACACGGTCCCAGCTCACACTCCCGGGTTCAGACACAGAGTGAATGTTCCTCTACAACGCCCATCACACACTCCCTGGGTCAGACACAGAGTGAATCTCCCTGCAAATCGTCCCATCACACACACCCGGGGTAAGACACAGACTGAATCTCCCTCCACACCGTACCAACACACTCTCCCGGGGTCAGACACAGACTGAATCTCCCTCCACACCGTCCCATCATACAGTCCCGCGGTCAGACACAGAGTGATTATTCTGCTACACGGTCCAATCAAACACTCCCGGGGTCAGAGACAGAGTGATTATTCCTCTACACGGTCCCATCAAACACTGCCGGCGTCAGACACAGAGTGAATCTCCCTCCACACCGTCCCATCACACACTCCCGGGGTCAGACACAGACTGAATCTCCCTCCACACCGTCCCATCATACAGTCCCGGGGTCAGACACAGAGTGATTATTCCTCTACACGGTCCCATCAAATACTCCCGGGTTCAGACACAGAGTCATTATTCCTCTACACGGTCACATCACACACTCCCGGGGTCAGACACAGAGTGAATCTCCCTCCACACCGTCCCATCACACACTCCCGGGGTAAGACACAGACTGAATCTCCCTCCACACCGTACCAACACACTCTCCCGGGTCAGACACAGACTGATTATTCCTCTACACGGTCCCATCACACACTCCCGGGGACAGACACAGACTGAATCTCCCTCCACGCCGTCCCATCATACAGTCCCGGGGTCAGACACAGAGTGATTATTCCTCTACACGGTCCCATCAAATACTCCCGGGTTCAGACACAGAGTCATTATTCCTCTACACGGTCACATCACACACTCCCGGTGTCAGACACTGTGTGAATCTCCTTCCAACACCGTCCCATCACACTCTCCCGGGGTCAGACACAGAGTGATTATTCCTCTACACGGGTCCCATCAAACGCTCCCGTGTGTCAGACACAGAGTGATTATTCCTCTACACGGTCCCATGAAACATTCCCGGGGTCGGACACTGAGTGAATCTCCGTCCACACCGTACCAACACACACTCCCTGGGTCATACACAGAGGGATTATTCCTCAACACGGTCCCATCAAACACTACCGGGGTCAGACACAGAGTGAATCTTCCTCCACACCGTCCCATCATACACTCCCGGGGTCAGACACAGAGTGATTATTCCTCGAAACGGTCCCATCAAACACTGCTAGCGTCAGACACAGAGTGAATCTCCCTCCACACCGCCCAATCACACACTCCCGTTTTCAGACACAGAGTGATTATTCTTCTCCACGGTTCCATCAAACACTCCCGGGGTCAGACACAGAGTGATTATTGCACTACACGGTCCCAGCTCACACTCCCGGGGTCAGACACAGAGTGAATGTTCCTCTACAACGCCCATCATACACTCCCTGGGTCAGACACAGTGTGAATCTCCCTGCAAATCGTCCCATCACACACACCCGGGGTAAGACACAGACTGAATCTCCCTCCACACCGTACCAACACACTCTCCCGGGTCAGACACAGACTGATTATTCCTCTACACGGTCCCATCACACACTCCCGGGGTCAGACACAGACTGAATCTCCCTCCACACCGTCCCATCATACAGTCCCGCGGTCAGACACAGAGTGATTATTCTTCTACACGTTCCAATCAAACACTCCCGGAGTCAGACACAGAGTGATTATTGCTCTACACGGTCCCATCAAACGCTCCCGTGTGTCAGACACAGAGTGATTATTCCTCTACACGGTCCCATGAAACAGTCCCGGGGTCGGACACAGAGTGAATCTCCGTCAACACCGTCCCAACACAGACTCCCGGGGTCAGACAGAGTGATTATTCCTCTACACGGTCCCAGCAAACACTCCCGGGGTCAGACACAGAGTGAATCTCCATCCACACCGTCCCGTCACAATCTCCCGGGGTCAGACACAGAGTGAATCTCCCTCCACACGGTCCCATCACACACTCACTGGGTCATACACAGAGGGATTATTCCTCAACACGGTCCCATCAAACACTGCCGGGGTCAGACACAGAGTGAATCTCCCTCCACACCGTCCCATCACACACTCCCGTTTTCAGACACAGAGTGATTATTCTTCTCCACGGTCCCATCAAACACTCCCGGGGTCAGACACAGTGTGATTATTGCTCTACACGGTCCCAGCTCACACTCCCGGGGTCAGAGACAGAGTGAATGTTCCTCTACAACGCCCATCACACACTCCCTGTGTCAGACACAGAGTGAATTTTCCTCCACACCGTCCCATCACACACTCCCGGGGTCAGACACAGAGTGATTATACCTCTACACGGTCCCATCAAACGCTCCCGTGTGTCAGACACAGAGTGATTATTCCTCTGCACGGTCCCATGAAACTCTCCCGGGATCGGACACAGAGTGAATCTCCGTCCACACCGTCCCAACACACTCTCCCGGGGTCAGACAGAGTGATTATTCCTCTACACGGTCCCAGCAAACTCTCCCGGGGTCAGACACAGAGTGAATCTCCATCCACACCGTCCCGTCACAAACTCCCGGGGTCAGACACTGAGTGATTATTCCTCTACACCGCCCATCACACACTCCCGGGGTCAGACACAGAGTGAATCTCCCTCCACACGGTCCCATCACACACTCCCTTTGTCATACACAGAGGGATTATTCCTCAACACGGTCCCATCAAACACTGCCGGGGTCAGACACAGAGTGAATCTTCCTCCACACCGTCCCATCACACACTCCCGGGGTCAGAAACAGAGTGATTATTCCTCTACACGGTCCCATCAAACACTGCCGGCGTCAGACACAGAGTGAATCTCCCTCCACACTGTCCCATCACACACTCCCGTTTTCAGACACAGAGTGATTATTCTTCTCCACGGTCCCATCAAACACTCCCGGGGTCACACACAGAGTGATTATTGCTCTACACGGTCCCAGCTCACACTCCCGGGGTCAGACACAGAGTGATTATTCTTCTCCACGGTCCCATCAAACACTCCCGGGGTCACACACAGAGTGATTATTGCTCTACACGGTCCCAGCTCACACTCCCGGGTTCAGACACAGAGTGCGTGTTCCTCTACAACGCCCATCACACACTCCCTGGGTCAGACACAGAGTGAATCTCCCTGCAAATCGTCCCCTCACACACACCCGGGGTAAGACACAGACAGAATCTCCCTCCACACCGTCCCATCATACAGTCCCGGGGTCAGACACAGAGTGACTATTCTTCTACACGGTCCAATCAAACACTCCCGTGGTCAGCCGCAGAGTGATTATTCCTCTACACCGCCCATCACACTCTCCCGGGGTCAGATACAGAGTGAATCTCCCTGCACACCGTCCCATCACACACTCCCGTGGTCAGACACAGAGTGATTAATCCTCTACACCGACGCATCACACACTCCCGTGGTCAAACACAGAGTGATTATTCCTCTACACGGTTCCATCGAACACTCACGGGGTCAGAATCATGGTGAATCTCCCTCCACACCGTCCCATCACCCACTCCCGGGGTCAGACACAGAGTGATTATTGCTCTACACGGTCCCAACAAACACTCCCGGGTGTCAGACACAGAGCGATTATTCCTCTGCACTGTACCATCAAACACTACGTGGGTCAGACACAGTGATTATTCCTCTGCACGCTCCCATCAAACACTCACGGGGTCAGACACAGAGTGAATCTCCCTCCACGCCGTCCGATCACTCACTCCCGGGGTCAGACACAGAGTGATTATTCCTCTACACGGTACCATCAAACACTCCCGGGGTCAGACACAGACTGATTATTCCTCTACACGGTCCGATCAAACACTCCCGGGGTAAGCCGCAGAGTGAATCTCCCTCCACACCGTACCAACACACTCTCCTGGGTCAGACACAGACTGATTATTCCTCTACACGGTCCCATCAAATACTCCCGGGTTCAGACACAGAGTCATTATTCCTCTACACGGTCACATCACACACTCCCGGTGTCAGACACAGAGTGAATCTCCCTCCACACCGTCCCATCACACACTCCCGGGTTAAGACACAGACTGAATCTCCCTCCACACCGTACCAACACACTCTCCCGGGTCAGACACAGACTGATTATTCCTCTACACGGTCCCATCACACACACCCGGGGTCAGACACAGACTGAATCTCCCTCCACACCGTCCCATCATACAGTCCCGGGGTCAGACACAGAGTGATTATTCCTCTACACGGTCCCATCAAATACTCCCGGGTTCAGACACAGAGTCATTATTCCTCTACACGGTCACATCACACACTCCCGGTGTCAGACACTGTGTGAATCTCCTTCCACACCGTCCCATCACACTCTCCAGGGGTCAGACACAGAGTGATTATTCCTCTGCACGGTCCCATCAAACGCTCCCGTGTGTCAGACACAGAGTGATTATTCCTCTACACGGTCCCATGAAACATTCCCGGGGTCGGACACTGAGTGAATCTCCGTCCACACCGTACCAACACACACTCCCTGGGTCATACACAGAGGGATTATTCCTCAACACGGTCCCATCAAACACTGCCGGGGTCAGACACAGAGTGAATCTTCCTCCACACCGTCCCATCATACACTCCCGGGGTCAGTCACAGAGTGATTATTCCTCTAAACGGTCCCATCAAACACTGCCGGCGTCAGACACAGAGTGAATCTCCCTCCACACCGCCCCATCACACACTCCCGTTTTCAGACACAGAGTGATTATTCTTCTCCACGGTCCCATCAAACACTCCCGGGGTCAGACACAGAGTGATTATTGCACTACACGGTCCCAGCTCACACTCCCGGGGTCAGACACAGAGTGAATGTTCCTCTACAACGCCCATCACACACTCCCTGGGTCAGACACAGAGTGAATCTCCCTGCAAATCGTCCCATCACACACACCCGGGGTAAGACACAGACTGAATCTCCCTCCACACCGTACCAACACACTCTCCCGGGTCAGACACAGCCTGATTATTCCTCTACACGGTCCCATCACACACTCCCGGGGTCAGACACAGACTGAATCTCCCTCCACACCGTCCCATCATACAGTCCCGCGGTCAGACACAGAGTGATTATTCTTCTACACGGTCCAATCAAACACTCCCGGGGTCAGACACAGAGTGATTATTGCTCTACACGGTCCCATCAAACGCTCCCGTGTGTCAGACACAGAGTGATTATACCTCTACACGGTCCCATCAAACGCTCCCGTGTGTCAGACACAGAGTGATTATTCCTCTGCACGGTCCCATGAAACACTCCCGGGATCGGACACAGAGTGAATCTCCGTCCACACCGTCCCAACACACTCTCCCGGGGTCAGACAGAGTGATTATTCCTCTACACGGTCCCAGCAAACACTCCCGGGGTCAGACACAGAGTGAATCTCCATCCACACCGTCCCGTCACAAACTCCCGGGGTCAGACACTGAGTGATTATTCCTCTACACCGCCCATCACACACTCCCGGGGTCAGACACAGAGTGAATCTCCCTCCACACGGTCCCATCACACACTCCCTTTGTCATACACAGAGGGATTATTCCTCAAGACGGTCCCATCAAACACTGCCGGGGTCAGACACAGAGTGAATCTTCCTCCACACCGTCCCATCACACACTCCCGGGGTCAGAAACAGAGTGATTATTCCTCTACACGGTCCCATCAAACACTGCCGGCGTCAGACACAGAGTGAATCTTTCTCCACACCGTCCCATCACACACTCCCGTTTTCAGACACAGAGTGATTATTCTTCTCCACGGTCCCATCAAACACTCCCGGGGTCACACACAGAGTGATTATTGCTCTACACGGTTCCATCGAACACTCACGGGGTCAGAATCATGGTGAATCTCCCTCCACACCGTCCCATCACCCACTCCCGGGGTCAGACACAGAGTGATTATTGCTCTACACGGTCCCAACAAACACTCCCGGGTGTCAGACACAGAGCGATTATTCCTCTGCACTGTACCATCAAACACTACGTGGGTCAGACTCAGTGATTATTCCTCTGCACGCTCCCATCAAACACTCCCGGGGTCAGACACAGAGTGAATCTCCCTCCACGCCGTCCGATCACTCACTCCCGGGGTCAGACACAGAGTGATTATTCCTCTACACGGTACCATCAAACACTCCCGGGGTCAGACACAGACTGATTATTCCTCTACACGGTCCAATCAAACACTCCCGGGGTAAGCCGCAGAGTGAATCTCCCTCCACACCGTCCCATCACACACTCCCGTGGTCAGACACAGTGTGATTATTCCTCTACACGGTCCCATCAAACACTCCCGGGGTCAGACATAGACGGAATCACCCTCCACACCGTCCCATCACACACTCCCATGATCAGAGCAGAGTGATTAATCCTCTACACCGACGCATTACACACTCCCGTGGTCAAACACAGAGTGATTATTCCTCTACACGGTTCCATCGAACACTCCCGGGGTCAGAATCAGGGTGAATCTCCCTCCACACCGTCCCATCACACACTCCCGGGGTCAGACACAGAGTGATTATTGCTCTACTAGGTCCCAACAAACACTCCCGGGTGTCAGACACAGAGCTATTATTCCTCTGCACTGTACCATCAAACACTACGTGGGTCAGACACAGTGATTATTCCTCTACACGGTCCCATCAAACACTCCCGGGGTCAGACACAGACTGAATCTCCCTCCACGCCGTCCCATCACTCACTCCTGGGGTCAGACACAGATTGATTATTCCTCTACACGGTCCCATCAAACACTCCCGGGGTCAGACACAGGGTGAATCTCCTTCAACACTGTCCCATCACACTCTGCCGGGGTCAGACACACAGTGATTATTCCTCTACACGGTCCCATCAAACACTCCCGGGGTCAGACACAGAGTGAATCTGAATCCTCACCGTCCAATCACAGACTCCCGGGGTCAGACAAAGAGAGATTATTCCTCTACACGGTCCCATGAAACACTCCCGGGGTCGGACACTGAGTGAATCTCCGTCCACACCGTCCCAACACACACTCCCTGGGTCATACACAGAGGGATTATTCCTCAACACGGTCCCATCAAACACTGCCGGGGTCAGACACAGAGTGAATCTTCCTCCACACCGTCCCATCACACACTCCCGGGGTCAGACACAGAGTGATTATTCCTCTAAACGGTCCCATCAAACACTGCCGGCGTCAGACACAGAGTGAATCTCCCTCCACACCGCCCCATCACACTCTCCCGGGTCAGACACAGACTGATTATTCCTCTACACGGTCCAATCACACACTCCCGGGTTCAGACACTGAGTCATTATTCCTCTACACGGTCACATCACACACTCCCGGTGTCAGACACTGTGTGAATCTCCTTCCACACCGTCCCATCACACTCTCCCGGGGTCAGACACAGAGTGATTATTCCTCTACACGGTCCCATGAAACGCTCCCGTGTGGCAGACACAGAGTGATTATTCCTCTACACGGTCCCATGAAACACTCCCGGGGTCGGACACTGAGTGAATCTCCGTCCACACCGTCCCAACACACACTCCCTGGGTCATACACAGAGGGATTATTCCTCAACACGGTCCCATCAAACACTGCCGGGGTCAGACACAGAGTGAATCTTCCTCCACACCGTCCCATCACACACTCCCGTTTTCAGACACAGAGTGATTATTGCACTACACGGTCCCAGCTCACACTCCCGGGGTCAGACACAGAGTGAATGTTCCTCTACAACGCCCATCACACACTCCCTGGGTCAGACACAGAGTGAATCTCCCTGCAAATCGTCCCATCACACACACCCGTGGTAAGACACAGACTGAATCTCCCTCCACACCGTACCAACACACTCTCCCGGGTCAGACACAGACTGATTATTCCTCTACACGGTCCCATCACACACTCCCGGGGTCAGACACAGACTGAATCTCCCTCCACGCCGTCCCATCATACAGTCCCTGGGTCAGACACAGAGTGATTATTCTTCTACACGGTCCAATCAAGCACTCCCGGGGTCAGCCGCAGAGTGATTATTGCTCTACACGGTCCCATCACACACACCCGGGGTATGACACAGACTGAATCTCCCTCCACACCGTCCCGTCACACACTCCCGTGGTCAGACACAGAGTGATTATTCCTATACACGGTCCCATCAAACACTCCCGGGGTCAGACACAGAGTGAATCTCCCTCCACACCGTCCCATCACACTCTCCCGTGGTCAGACACAGTGTGATTATTCCTCTACACGGTCCCATCAAACACTCCCGGGGTCAGACATAGACTGAATCACCCTCCACACCGTCCCATCTCACACTCCCGTGATCAGGCACAGAGTGATTAATCCTCTACACCGACGCATCACACACACCCGTGATCAGACACAGAGTGATTAATCCTCTACACGGTCCCATCAAACACTCCCGGGGTCAAACACAGAGTGATTATTGCTCTACACGGTCCCATCAAACGCTCCCGTGTGTCAGACACAGAGTGATTATTCCTCTGCACGGTCCCATGAAACACTCCCGGGATCGGACACAGAGTGAATCTCCGTCCACACCGTCCCAACACACACTCCCGGGGTCAGACAGAGTGATTATTCCTCTACACGGTCCCATCACACACTCCCTTTGTCATACACAGAGGGATTATTCCTCAACACGGTCCCATCAAACACTGCGGGGTCACACACAGAGTGAATCTTCCTCCACACGGTCCCATCACACACTCCCGTTTTCAGACACAGAGTGATTATTCTTCTCCACGGTCCCATCAAACACTCCCGGGGTCACACACAGAGTGATTATTGCTCTACACGGTCCCAGCTCACACTCCCGGGGTCAGACACAGAGTGAATGTTCCTCTACAACGCCCATCACACACACCCTGGGTCAGACACAGAGGGAATCTCCCTGCAATTCGTCCCCTCACACACACCCGGGGTAAGACACAGACTGAATCTCCCTCCACACCGTACCAACACACTCTCCCGGGTCAGACACACAGTGATTATTCCTCTACACGGTCCCATCACACACTCCCGGGGTCAGACACAGACAGAATCTCCCTCCACACCGTCCCATCATACAGTCCCGGGGTCAGACACAGAGTGATTATTCCTCTACACCGCCCATCACACTCTCCCGGGGTCAGACACAGAGTGAATCTCCCTCCACACCGTCCCATCACACACTCCCGGGGTCAGACACAGACTGAATCTCCCTCCACACCGTCCCATCATACAGTCCCGGGGTCAGACACAGAGTGATTATTCCTCTACACGGTCACATCACACACTCCCGGTGTCAGACACAGAGTGAATCTCCCTCCACACCGTCCCATCACACACTCCCGGGGTAAGACACAGACTGAATCTCCCTCCACACCGTACCAACACACTCTCCCGGGTCAGACACAGACTGATTATTCCTCTACACGGTCCCATCACACACTCCCGGGGTCAGACACAGACTGAATCTCCCACCACACCGTCCCATCATACAGTCCCGGGGTCAGACACAGAGTGATTATTCCTCTACACGGTCCCATCAAATACTCCCGGGTTCAGACACAGAGTCATTATTCCTCTACACGGTCACATCACACACTCCCGGTGTCAGACACTGTGTGAATCTCCTTCCACACCGTCCCATCACACTCTCCCGGGGTCAGACACAGAGTGATTATTCCTCTACACGGGTCCCATCAAACGCTCCCGTGTGTCAGACACAGAGTGATTATTCCTCTACACGGTCCCATGAAACATTCCCGGGGTCGGACACTGAGTGAATCTCCGTCCACACCGTACCAACACACACTCCCTGGGTCATACACAGAGGGATTATTCCTCAACACGGTCCCATCAAACACTACCGGGGTCAGACACAGAGTGAATCTTCCTCCAGACCGTCCCATCATACACTCCCGGGGTCAGACACAGAGTGATTATTCCTCGAAACGGTCCCATCAAACACTGCTAGCGTCAGACACAGAGTGAATCTCCCTCCACACCGCCCAATCACACACTCCCGTTTTCAGACACAGAGTGATTATTCTTCTCCACGGTTCCATCAAACACTCCCGGGGTCAGACACAGAGTGATTATTGCACTACACGGTCCCAGCTCACACTCCCGGGGTCAGACACAGAGTGAATGTTCCTCTACAACGCCCATCATACACTCCCTGGGTCAGACACAGTGTGAATCTCCCTGCAAATCGTCCCATCACACACACCCGGGGTAAGACACAGACTGAATCTCCCTCCACACCGTACCAACACACTCTCCCGGGTCAGACACAGACTGATTATTCCTCTACACGGTCCCATCACACACTCCCGGGGTCAGACACAGACTGAATCTCCCTCCACACCGTCCCATCATACAGTCCCGCGGTCAGACACAGAGTGATTATTCTTCTACACGGTCCAATCAAACACTCCCGGAGTCAGACACAGAGTGATTATTGCTCTACACGGTCCCATCAAACGCTCCCGTGTGTCAGACACAGAGTGATTATTCCTCTACACGGTCCCATGAAACAGTCCCGGGGTCGGACACAGAGTGAATCTCCGTCAACACCGTCCCAACACAGACTCCCGGGGTCAGACAGAGTGATTATTCCTCTACACGGTCCCAGCAAACACTCCCGGGGTCAGACACAGAGTGAATCTCCATCCACACCGTCCCGTCACAATCTCCCGGGGTCAGACACAGAGTGAATCTCCCTCCACACGGTCCCATCACACACTCACTGGGTCATACACAGAGGGATTATTCCTCAACACGGTCCCATCAAACACTGCCGGGGTCAGACACAGAGTGAATCTCCCTCCACACCGTCCCATCACACACTCCCGTTTTCAGACACAGAGTGATTATTCTTCTCCACGGTCCCATCAAACACTCCCGGGGTCAGACACAGTGTGATTATTGCTCTACACGGTCCCAGCTCACACTCCCGGGGTCAGAGACAGAGTGAATGTTCCTCTACAACGCCCATCACACACTCCCTGTGTCAGACACAGAGTGAATTTTCCTCCACACCGTCCCATCACACACTCCCGGGGTCAGACACAGAGTGATTATACCTCTACACGGTCCCATCAAACGCTCCCGTGTGTCAGACACAGAGTGATTATTCCTCTGCACGGTCCCATGAAACTCTCCCGGGATCGGACACAGAGTGAATCTCCGTCCACACCGTCCCAACACACTCTCCCGGGGTCAGACAGAGTGATTATTCCTCTACACGGTCCCAGCAAACTCTCCCGGGGTCAGACACAGCGTGAATCTCCATCCACACCGTCCCGTCACAAACTCCCGGGGTCAGACACTGAGTGATTATTCCTCTACACCGCCCATCACACACTCCCGGGGTCAGACACAGAGTGAATCTCCCTCCACACGGTCCCATCACACACTCCCTTTGTCATACACAGAGGGATTATTCCTCAACACGGTCCCATCAAACACTGCCGGGGTCAGACACAGAGTGAATCTTCCTCCACACCGTCCCATCACACACTCCCGGGGTCAGAAACAGAGTGATTATTCCTCTACACGGTCCCATCAAACACTGCCGGCGTCAGACACAGAGTGAATCTCCCTCCACACTGTCCCATCACACACTCCCGTTTTCAGACACAGAGTGATTATTCTTCTCCACGGTCCCATCAAACACTCCCGGGGTCACACACAGAGTGATTATTGCTCTACACGGTCCCAGCTCACACTCCCGGGTTCAGACACAGAGTGCGTGTTCCTCTACAACGCCCATCACACACTCCCTGGGTCAGACACAGAGTGAATCTCCCTGCAAATCGTCCCCTCACACACACACCCGGGGTAAGACACAGACTGAATCTCCCTCCACACCGTACCAACACACTCTCCCGGGTCAGAGACACAGTGATTATTCCTCTACACGGTCCCATCACACACTCCCGGGGTCAGACACAGACAGAATCTCCCTCCACACCGTCCCATCATACAGTCCCGGGGTCAGACACAGAGTGACTATTCTTCTACACGGTCCAATCAAACACTCCCGTGGTCAGCCGCAGAGTGATTATTCCTCTACACCGCCCATCACACTCTCCCGGGGTCAGACACAGAGTGAATCTCCCTGCACACCGTCCCATCACACACTCCCGTGGTCAGACACAGAGTGATTAATCCTCTACACCGACGCATCACACACTCCCGTGGTCAAACACAGAGTGATTATTCCTCTACACGGTTCCATCGAACACTCACGGGGTCAGAATCATGGTGAATCTCCCTCCACACCGTCCCATCACCCACTCCCGGGGTCAGACACAGAGTGATTATTGCTCTACACGGTCCCAACAAACACTCCGGGTGTCAGACACAGAGCGATTATTCCTCTGCACTGTACCATCAAACACTACGTGGGTCAGACACAGTGATTATTCCTCTGCACGCTCCCATCAAACACTCACGGGGTCAGACACAGAGTGAATCTCCCTCCACGCCGTCCGAACACTCACTCCCGGGGTCAGACACAGAGTGATTATTCCTCTACACGGTACCATCAAACACTCCCGGGGTCAGACACAGACTGATTATTCCTCTACACGGTCCGATCAAACACTCCCGGGGTAAGCCGCAGAGTGAATCTCCCTCCACACCGTCCCATCACACACTCCCGTGGTCAGACACAGTGTGATTATTCCTCTGCACGGTCACATCACACACTCCCGGTGTCAGACACTGTGTGAATCTCCTTCCACACCGTCCCATCACACTCTCCCTGGGTCAGACACAGAGTGATTATTCCTCTACACGGTCCCATCAAACGCTCCCGTGTGTCAGACACAGAGTGATTATTCCTCTACACGGTCCCATGAAACACTCCCGGGGTCGGACACTGAGTGAATCTCCGTCCACACCGTCCCAACACACACTCCCTGGGTCATACACAGAGGGATTATTCCTCAACACGGTCCCATCAAACACTGCCGGGGTCAGACACAGAGTGAATCTTCCTCCACACCGTCCCATCACACACTCCCGGGGTCAGACACAGAGTGATTATTCCTCTAAACCGTCCCATCAAACAGTGCCGGCGTCAGACACAGAGTGAATCTCCCTCCACACCGCCCCATCACACACTCCCGTTTTCAGACACAGAGTGATTATTCTTCTCCACGGTCCCATCAAACACTCCCGGGGTCAGACACAGAGTGATTATTGCACTACACGGTCCCAGCTCACACTCCCGGGTTCAGACACAGAGTGAATGTTCCTCTACAACGCCCAACACACACTCCCTGGGTCAGACACAGAGTGAATCTCCCTGCAAATCGTCCCATCACACACACCCGGGGTAAGACACAGACTGAATCTCCCTCCACACAGTACCAACACACTCTCCCGGGGTCAGACACAGACTGAATCTCCCTCCACACCGTCCCATCATACAGTCCCGCGGTCAGACACAGAGTGATTATTCTGCTACACGGTCCAATCAAACACCTCCGGAGTCAGAGACAGAGTGATTATTCCTCTACACGGTCCCATCAAACACTGCCGGCGTCAGACACAGAGTGAATCTCCCTCCACACCGTCCCATCACACACTCCCGGGGTAAGACACAGACTGAATCTCCCTCCACACCGTACCAACACACTCTCCCGGGTCAGACACAGACTGATTATTCCTCTACACGGTCCCATCAAATACTCCCGGGGTCAGACACAGGGTGAATCTCCCTCCACTCCGTCCCATCACACACTCCCGGGTTAAGACACAGACTGAATCTCCCTCCACACCGTACCAACACACTCTCCCGGGTCAGACACAGACTGATTATTCCTCTACACGGTCCCATCACACACACCCGGGGTCAGACACAGACTGAATCTCCCTCCACACCGTCCCATCATACAGTCCCGGGGTCAGACACAGAGTGATTATTCCTCTACACGGTCCCATCAAATACTCCCGGGTTCAGACACAGAGTCATTATTCCTCTACACGGTCACATCACACACTCCCGGTGTCAGACACTGTGTGAATCTCCTTCCACACCGTCCCATCACACTCTCCAGGGGTCAGACACAGAGTGATTATTCCTCTACACGGTCCCATCAAACGCTCCCGTGTGTCAGACACAGAGTGATTATTCCTCTACACGGTCCCATGAAACATTCCCGGGGTCGGACACTGAGTGAATCTCCGTCCACACCGTACCAACACACACTCCCTGGGTCATACACAGAGGGATTATTCCTCAACACGGTCCCATCAAACACTGCCGGGGTCAGACACAGAGTGAATCTTCCTCCACACCGTCCCATCATACACTCCCGGGGTCAGTCACAGAGTGATTATTCCTCTAAACGGTCCCATCAAACACTGCCGGCGTCAGACACAGAGTGAATCTCCCTCCACACCGCCCCATCACACACTCCCGTTTTCAGACACAGAGTGATTATTCTTCTCCACGGTCCCATCAAACACTCCCGGGGTCAGACACAGAGTGATTATTGCACTACACGGTCCCAGCTCACACTCCCGGGGTCAGACACAGAGTGAATGTTCCTCTACAACGCCCATCACACACTCCCTGGGTCAGACACAGAGTGAATCTCCCTGCAAATCGTCCCATCACACACACCCGGGGTAAGACACAGACTGAATCTCCCTCCACACCGTACCAACACACTCTCCCGGGTCAGACACAGCCTGATTATTCCTCTACACGGTCCCATCACACACTCCCGGGGTCAGACACAGACTGAATCTCCCTCCACACCGTCCCATCATACAGTCCCGCGGTCAGACACAGAGTGATTATTCTTCTACACGGTCCAATCAAACACTCCCGGGGTCAGACACAGAGTGATTATTGCTCTACACGGTCCCATCAAACGCTCCCGTGTGTCAGACACAGAGTGATTATACCTCTACACGGTCCCATCAAACGCTCCCGTGTGTCAGACACAGAGTGATTATTCCTCTGCACGGTCCCATGAAACACTCCCGGGATCGGACACAGAGTGAATCTCCGTCCACACCGTCCCAACACACTCTCCCGGGGTCAGACAGAGTGATTATTCCTCTACACGGTCCCAGCAAACACTCCCGGGGTCAGACACAGAGTGAATCTCCATCCACACCGTCCCGTCACAAACTCCCGGGGTCAGACACTGAGTGATTATTCCTCTACACCGCCCATCACACACTCCCGGGGTCAGACACAGAGTGAATCTCCCTCCACACGGTCCCATCACACACTCCCTTTGTCATACACAGAGGGATTATTCCTCAAGACGGTCCCATCAAACACTGCCGGGGTCAGACACAGAGTGAATCTTCCTCCACACCGTCCCATCACACACTCCCGGGGTCAGAAACAGAGTGATTATTCCTCTACACGGTCCCATCAAACACTGCCGGCGTCAGACACAGAGTGAATCTTTCTCCACACCGTCCCATCACACACTCCCGTTTTCAGACACAGGGTGATTATTCTTCTCCACGGTCCCATCAAACACTCCCGGGGTCACACACAGAGTGATTATTGCTCTACACGGTTCCATCGAACACTCACGGGGTCAGAATCATGGTGAATCTCCCTCCACACCGTCCCATCACCCACTCCCGGGGTCAGACACAGAGTGATTATTGCTCTACACGGTCCCAACAAACACTCCCGGGTGTCAGACACAGAGCGATTATTCCTCTGCACTGTACCATCAAACACTACGTGGGTCAGACTCAGTGATTATTCCTCTGCACGCTCCCATCAAACACTCCCGGGGTCAGACACAGAGTGAATCTCCCTCCACGCCGTCCGATCACTCACTCCCGGGGTCAGACACAGAGTGATTATTCCTCTACACGGTACCATCAAACACTCCCGGGGTCAGACACAGACTGATTATTCCTCTACACGGTCCAATCAAACACTCCCGGGGTAAGCCGCAGAGTGAATCTCCCTCCACACCGTCCCATCACACACTCCCGTGGTCAGACACAGTGTGATTATTCCTCTACACGGTCCCATCAAACACTCCCGGGGTCAGACATAGACGGAATCACCCTCCAAACCGTCCCATCACACACTCCCATGATCAGAGCAGAGTGATTAATCCTCTACACCGACGCATTACACACTCCCGTGGTCAAACACAGAGTGATTATTCCTCTACACGGTTCCATCGAACACTCCCGGGGTCAGAATCAGGGTGAATCTCCCTCCACACCGTCCCATCACACACTCCCGGGGTCAGACACAGAGTGATTATTGCTCTACTAGGTCCCAACAAACACTCCCGGGTGTCAGACACAGAGCTATTATTCCTCTGCACTGTACCATCAAACACTACGTGGGTCAGACACAGTGATTATTCCTCTACACGGTCCCATCAAACACTCCCGGGGTCAGACACAGACTGAATCTCCCTCCACGCCGTCCCATCACTCACTCCTGGGGTCAGACACAGATTGATTATTCCTCTACACGGTCCCATCAAACACTCCCGGGGTCAGACACAGGGTGAATCTCCTTCAACACTGTCCCATCACACTCTGCCGGGGTCAGACACACAGTGATTATTCCTCTACACGGTCCCATCAAACACTCCCGGGGTCAGACACAGAGTGAATCTGAATCCTCACCGTCCAATCACAGACTCCCGGGGTCAGACAAAGAGAGATTATTCCTCTACACGGTCCCATGAAACACTCCCGGGGTCGGACACTGAGTGAATCTCCGTCCACACCGTCCCAACACACACTCCCTGGGTCATACACAGAGGGATTATTCCTCAACACGGTCCCATCAAACACTGCCGGGGTCAGACACAGAGTGAATCTTCCTCCACACCGTCCCATCACACACTCCCGGGGTCAGACACAGAGTGATTATTCCTCTAAACGGTCCCATCAAACACTGCCGGCGTCAGACACAGAGTGAATCTCCCTCCACACCGCCCCATCACACTCTCCCGGGTCAGACACAGACTGATTATTCCTCTACACGGTCCAATCACACACTCCCGGGTTCAGACACAGAGTCATTATTCCTCTACACGGTCACATCACACACTCCCGGTGTCAGACACTGTGTGAATCTCCTTCCACACCGTCCCATCACACTCTCCCGGGGTCAGACACAGAGTGATTATTCCTCTACACGGTCCCATGAAACGCTCCCGTGTGGCAGACACAGAGTGATTATTCCTCTACACGGTCCCATGAAACACTCCCGGGGTCGGACACTGAGTGAATCTCCGTCCACACCGTCCCAACACACACTCCCTGGGTCATACACAGAGGGATTATTCCTCAACACGGTCCCATCAAACACTGCCGGGGTCAGACACAGAGTGAATCTTCCTCCACACCGTCCCATCACACACTCCCGTTTTCAGACACAGAGTGATTATTGCACTACACGGTCCCAGCTCACACTCCCGGGGTCAGACACAGAGTGAATGTTCCTCTACAACGCCCATCACACACTCCCTGGGTCAGACACAGAGTGAATCTCCCTGCAAATCGTCCCATCACACACACCCGTGGTAAGACACAGACTGAATCTCCCTCCACACCGTACCAACACACTCTCCCGGGTCAGACACAGACTGATTATTCCTCTACACGGTCCCATCACACACTCCCGGGGTCAGACACAGACTGAATCTCCCTCCACGCCGTCCCATCATACAGTCCCTGGGTCAGACACAGAGTGATTATTCTTCTACACGGTCCAATCAAGCACTCCCGGGGTCAGCCGCAGAGTGATTATTGCTCTACACGGTCCCATCACACACACCCGGGGTATGACACAGACTGAATCTCCCTCCACACCGTCCCGTCACACACTCCCGTGGTCAGACACAGAGTGATTATTCCTATACACGGTCCCATCAAACACTCCCGGGGTCAGACACAGAGTGAATCTCCCTCCACACCGTCCCATCACACTCTCCCGTGGTCAGACACAGTGTGATTATTCCTCTACACGGTCCCATCAAACACTCCCGGGGTCAGACATAGACTGAATCACCCTCCACACCGTCCCATCTCACACTCCCGTGATCAGGCACAGAGTGATTAATCCTCTACACCGACGCATCACACACTCCCGTGATCAGACACAGAGTGATTAATCCTCTACACGGTCCCATCAAACACTCCCGGGGTCAAACACAGAGTGATTATTGCTCTACACGGTCCCATCAAACGCTCCCGTGTGTCAGACACAGAGTGATTATTCCTCTGCACGGTCCCATGAAACACTCCCGGGATCGGACACAGAGTGAATCTCCGTCCACACCGTCCCAACACACACTCCCGGGGTCAGACAGAGTGATTATTCCTCTACACGGTCCCATCACACACTCCCTTTGTCATACACAGAGGGATTATTCCTCAACACGGTCCCATCAAACACTGCGGGGTCACACACAGAGTGAATCTTCCTCCACACGGTCCCATCACACACTCCCGTTTTCAGACACAGAGTGATTATTCTTCTCCACGGTCCCATCAAACACTCCCGGGGTCACACACAGAGTGATTATTGCTCTACACGGTCCCAGCTCACACTCCCGGGGTCAGACACAGAGTGCGTGTTCCACTACAACGCCCATCACACACACCCTGGGTCAGACACAGAGGGAATCTCCCTGCAATTCGTCCCCTCACACACACCCGGGGTAAGACACAGACTGAATCTCCCTCCACACCGTACCAACACACTCTCCCGGGTCAGACACACAGTGATTATTCCTCTACACGGTCCCATCACACACTCCCGGGGTCAGACACAGACAGAATCTCCCTCCACACCGTCCCATCATACAGTCCCGGGGTCAGACACAGAGTGACCATTCTTCTACACGGTCCAATCAAACACTCCCGTGGTCAGCCGCAGAGTGATTATTCCTCTACACCGCCCATCACACTCTCCCGGGGTCAGACACAGAGTGAATCTCCCTCCACACCGTCCCATCACACACTCCCGTGGTCAGACACAGAGTGATAAATCCTCTACACCGACGCATCACACACTCCCGTGGTCAAACACAGAGTGACTATTCCTCTACACGGTTCCATCGAACACTCACGGGGTCAGAATCAGTGTGAATCTCCCTCCACACCGTCCCATCACCCACTCCCGGGGTCAGACACAGAGTGATTATTGCTCTACACGGTCCCAACAAACACTCCCGGGTGTCAGACACAGAGCGATTATTCCTCTGCACTGTACCATCAAACACTACGTGGGTCAGACACAGTGATTATTCCTCTGCACGGTCCCATCAAACACTCCCGGGGTCAGACACAGAGTGAATCTCCCTCCACGCCGTGCCATCACTCACTCCCGGGGTCAGACACAGAGTGATTATTCCTCTACACGGTACCATCAAACACTCCCGGGGTCAGACACAGACTGATTATTCCTCTACACGGTCCCATCAAACACTCCCGGGGTCAGACACAGAGTGAATCTCAATCCTCACCGTCCAATCACAGACTCCCGGGGTCAGACAAAGAGAGATTATTCCTCTACACGGTACCATCAAACACTGCCGGGGTCAGACACAGAGTGAATCTCCCTCCACACCGTCCCATCACACACTCCCGGGGAAAGACACAGACTGAATCTCCCTCCACACCATACCAACACACTCTCCCGGGTCAGACACAGACTGATTATTCCTCTACACCGTCCCATCACACACTCCCGGGGTCAGACACAGAATGAATCGCCCTCCACACCGTCCCATCATACAGTCCCGGGGTCAGACACAGAGTGATTATTCCTCTACACGGTCCCATCAAACGCTCCCGTGTGTCAGACACAGAGTGATTATTCCTCTACACGGTCCCATGAAACACTCCCGGGGTCGGACACTGAGTGAATCTCCGTCCACACCGTCCCAACACACACTCCCTGGGTCATACACAGAGGGATTATTCCTCAACACGGTCCCATCAAGCACTGCCGGGGTCAGACACAGAGTGAATCTTCCTCCACACCGTCCCATCACACACTCCCGGGGTCAGACACAGAGTGATTATTCCTCTAAACGGTCCCATCAAACACTGCCGGCGTCAGACACAGAGTGAATCTCCCTCCACACCGCCCCATCACACACTCCCGTTTTCAGACACAGAGTGATTATTCTTCTCCACGGTCCCATCAAACACTCCCGGTGTCAGACACAGAGTGATTACTGCACTACACGGTCCCAGCTCACACTCCCGGGTTCAGACACAGAGTGAATGTTCCTCTACAACGCCCATCACACACTCCCTGGGTCAGACACAGATTGAATCTCCCTGCAAATCGTCCCATCACACACACCCGGGGTAAGACACAGACTGAATCTCCCTCCACACCGTACCAACACACTCTCCCGGGGTCAGACACAGACTGAATCTCCCTCCACACCGTCCCATCATACAGTCCCGCGGTCAGACACAGAGTGATTATTCTGCTACACGGTCCAATCAAACACTCCCGGGGTCAGAGACAGAGTGATTATTCCTCTACACGGTCCCATCAAACACTGCCGGCGTCAGACACAGAGTGAATCTCCCTCCACACCGTCCCATCACACACTCCCGGGGTAAGACACAGACTGAATCTCCCTCCACACCATACCAACACACTCTCCCGGGTCAGACACAGACTGATTATTCCTCTACACGGTCCCATCACACACACCCGGGGTCAGACACAGACTGAATCTCCCTCCACACCGTCCCATCATACAGTCCCGGGGTCAGACACAGAGTGATTATTCCTCTACACGGTCCCATCAAATACTCCCGGGTTCAGACACAGAGTCATTATTCCTCTACACGGTCACATCACACACTCCCGGTGTCAGACACTGTGTGAATCTCCTTCCACACCGTCCCATCACACTCTCCCGGGGTCAGACACAGAGTGATTATTCCTCTACACGGTCCCATCAAACGCTCCCGTGTGTCAGACACAGAGTGATTATTCCTCTACACGGTCCCATGAAACATTCCCGGGGTCGGACACTGAGTGAATCTCCGTCCACACCGTACCAACACACACTCCCTGGTTCATACACAGAGGGATTATTCCTCAACACGGTCCCATCAAACACTGCCGGGGTCAGACACAGAGTGAATCTTCCTCCACACCGTCCCATCATACACTCCCGGGGTCAGACACAGAGTGATTATTCCTCTAAACGGTCCCATCAAACACTGCCGGCGTCAGACACAGAGTGAATCTCCCTCCACACCGCCCCATCACACACTCCCGTTTTCAGACACAGAGTGACTATTCTTCTCCACGGTCCCATCAAACACTCCCGGGGTCAGACACAGAGTGATTATTGCACTACACGGTCCCAGCTCACACTCCCGGGGTCAGACACAGAGTGAATGTTCCTCTACAACGCCCATCACACACTCCCTGGGTCCGACACAGAGTGAATCTCCCTGCAAATCGTCCCATCACACACACCCGGGGTAAGACACAGACTGAATCTCCCTCCACACCGTACCAACACACTCTCCCGTGTCAGACACAGACTGATTATTCCTCTACACGGTCCCATCACACACTCCCGGGGTCAGACACAGACTCAATCTCCCTCCACACCGTCCCATCATACAGTCCCGCGGTCAGACACAGAGTGATTATTCTTCTACACGGTCCAATCAAACACTCCCGGGGTCAGAGACAAAGTGATTATTCCTCTACACGGTCCCATCAAACACTGCCGGCGTCAGACACAGAGTGAATCTCCCTCCACACCGTCCCATCACACACTCCCTTTTTCAGACACAGAGTGATTATTCTTCTCCACGGTCCCATCAAACACTCCCGGGGTCAGACACAGAGTGATTATTGCTCTACACGGTCCCATCAAACGCTCCCGTGTGTCAGACACAGAGTGATTATTCCTCTACACGGTCCCATGAAACAGTCCCGGGGTCGGACACAGAGTGAATCTCCGTCAACACCGTCCCAACACACACTCCCGGGGTCAGACAGAGTGATTATTCCTCTACACGGTCCCAGCAAACACTCCCGGGGTCAGACACAGAGTGAATCTCCATCCACACCGTCCCGTCACAAACTCCCGGGGTCAGACACAGAGTGAATCTCCCTCCACACGGTCCCATCACACACTCACTGGGTCATACACAGAGGGATTATTCCTCAACACGGTCCCATCAAACACTGCCGGGGTCAGACACAGAGTGAATCTTCCTCCACACCGTCCCATCACACTCTCCCGGGGTCAGACACAGAGTGATTATACCTCTACACGGTCCCATCAAACACTGCCGGCGTCAGACACAGAGTGAATCTCCCTCCACACCGTCCCATCACACACTCCCGTTTTCAGACACAGAGTGATTATTCTTCTCCACGGTCCCATCAAACACTCCCGGGGTCAGACACAGTGTGATTATTGCTCTACACGGTCCCAGCTCACACTCCCGGGGTCAGACACAGAGTGAATGTTCCTCTACAACGCCCATCACACACTCCCTGTGTCAGACACTGAGTGAATTTTCCTCCACACCGTCCCATCACACGCTCCCGGGGTCAGACACAGAGTGATTATACCTCTACACCACCCATCACACTCTCCCGGGGTCAGACAGAGTGAATCTCCCTCCACACCGTCCCGTCACACACTCCCGTGGTCAGACACAGAGAGATTATTCCTCTACACGTTCCCATCAAACACTCCCGGGGTCAGACACAGAGTGAATCTCCCACCACACCGTCCCATTACACACTCCCGTGGTCAGACACAGTGTGATTATTCCTCTACACGGTCCCATCAAACAATCCCGGGGTCAGACATAGACTGAATCACCCTCCACACCGTCCCATCACACACTGCCGTGATCAGACACAGAGTGATTAATCCTCTACACCGACGCATCACACACTCCAGTGGTCAAACACAGAGTGATTATTCCTCTACACGGTTCCATCGAACACTCCCGGGGTCAGAATCAGGGTGAATCTCCCTCCACACCGTCCCATCACACACTCCCGTTTTCAGACACAGAGTGATTATTCTTCTCCACGGTCCCATCAAACACTCCCGGGGTCAGACACAGTGTGATTATTGCTCTACACGGTCCCAGCTCACACTCCCGGGGTCAGACACAGAGTGAATGTTCCTCTAGAACGCCCATCACACACTCCCTGTGTCAGACACTGAGTGAATTTTCCTCCACACCGTCCCATCACACACTCCCGGGGTCAGACACAGAGTGATTATACCTCTACACCACCCATCACACTCTCCCGGGGTCAGACACAGAGTGAATCTCCCTCCACACCGTCCCGTCACACACTCCCGTGGTCAGACACAGAGAGATTATTCCTCTACACGTTCCCATCAAACACTCCCGGGGTCAGACACAGAGTGAATCTCCCACCACACCGTCCCATCACACACTCCCGGGGTCAGACACAGAGTGAATCTCCCTCCACACCGTCCCATCACACACTCCCGGGGTCAGACACAGAGTGATTATTCCTCTAAACGGTCCCATCAAACACTGCCGGCGTCTGACACAGAGTGAATCTCCCTCCACACCGCCCCATCACACACTCCCGTTTTCAGACACAGAGTGATTATTCTTCTCCACGGTCCCATCAAACACTCCCGGGGTCAGACACAGAGTGATTACTGCACTACACGGTCCCAGCTCACACTCCCGGGTTCAGACACAGAGTGAATGTTCCTCTACAACGCCCATCACACACTCCCTGGGTCAGACACAGATTGAATCTCCCTGCAAATCGTCCCATCACACACACCCGGGGTAAGACACAGACTGAATCTCCCTCCACACCGTACCAACACACTCTCCCGGGGTCAGACACAGACTGAATCTCCCTCCACACCGTCCCATCATACAGTCCCGCGGTCAGACACAGAGTGATTATTCTGCTACACGGTCCAATCAAACACTCCCGGGGTCAGAGACAGAGTGATTATTCCTCTACACGGTCCCATCAAACACTGCCGGCGTCAGACACAGAGTGAATCTCCCTCCACACCGTCCCATCACACACTCCCGGGGTAAGACACAGACTGAATCTCCCTCCACACCGTACCAACACACTCTCCCGGGTCAGACACAGACTGATTATTCCTCTACACGGTCCCATCACACACACCCGGGGTCAGACACAGACTGAATCTCCCTCCACACCGTCCCATCATACAGTCCCGGGGTCAGACACAGAGTGATTATTCCTCTACACGGTCCCATCAAATACTCCCGGGTTCAGACACAGAGTCATTATTCCTCTACACGGTCACATCACACACTCCCGGTGTCAGACACTGTGTGAATCTCCTTCCACACCGTCCCATCACACTCTCCCGGGGTCAGACACAGAGTGATTATTCCTCTACACGGTCCCATCAAACGCTCCCGTGTGTCAGACACAGAGTGATTATTCCTCTACACGGTCCCATGAAACATTCCCGGGGTCGGACACTGAGTGAATCTCCGTCCACACCGTACCAACACACACTCCCTGGGTCATACACAGAGGGATTATTCCTCAACACGGTCCCATCAAACACTGCCGGGGTCAGACACAGAGTGAATCTTCCTCCACACCGTCCCATCATACACTCCCGGGGTCAGACACAGAGTGATTATTCCTCTAAACGGTCCCATCAAACACTGCCGGCGTCAGACACAGAGTGAATCTCCCTCCACACCGCCCCATCACACACTCCCGTTTTCAGACACAGAGTGACTATTCTTCTCCACGGTCCCATCAAACACTCCCGGGGTCAGACACAGAGTGATTATTGCACTACACGGTCCCAGCTCACACTCCCGGGGTCAGACACAGAGTGAATGTTCCTCTACAACGCCCATCACACACTCCCTGGGTCCGACACAGAGTGAATCTCCCTGCAAATCGTCCCATCACACACACCCGGGGTAAGACACAGACTGAATCTCCCTCCACACCGTACCAACACACTCTCCCGTGTCAGACACAGACTGATTATTCCTCTACACGGTCCCATCACACACTCCCGGGGTCAGACACAGACTCAATCTCCCTCCACACCGTCCCATCATACAGTCCCGCGGTCAGACACAGAGTGATTATTCTTCTACACGGTCCAATCAAACACTCCCGGGGTCAGAGACAGAGTGATTATTCCTCTACACGGTCCCATCAAACACTGCCGGCGTCAGACACAGAGTGAATCTCCCTCCACACCGTCCCATCACACACTCCCTTTTTCAGACACAGAGTGATTATTCTTCTCCACGGTCCCATCAAACACTCCCGGGGTCAGACACAGAGTGATTATTGCTCTACACGGTCCCATCAAACGCTCCCGTGTGTCAGACACAGAGTGATTATTCCTCTACACGGTCCCATGAAACAGTCCCGGGGTCGGACACAGAGTGAATCTCCGTCAACACCGTCCCAACACACACTCCCGGGGTCAGACAGAGTGATTATTCCTCTACACGGTCCCAGCATACACTCCCGGGGTCAGACACAGAGTGAATCTCCATCCACACCGTCCCGTCACAAACTCCCGGGGTCAGACACAGAGTGAATCTCCCTCCACACGGTCCCATCACACACTCACTGGGTCATACACAGAGGGATTATTCCTCAACACGGTCCCATCAAACACTGCCGGGGTCAGACACAGAGTGAATCTTCCTCCACACCGTCCCATCACACCCTCCCGGGGTCAGACACAGAGTGATTATACCTCTACACGGTCCCATCAAACACTGCCGGCGTCAGACACAGAGTGAATCTCCCTCCACACCGTCCCATCACACACTCCCGTTTTCAGACACAGAGTGATTATTCTTCTCCACGGTCCCATCAAACACTCCCGGGGTCAGACACAGTGTGATTATTGCTCTACACGGTCCCAGCTCACACTCCCGGGGTCAGACACAGAGTGAATGTTCCTCTACAACGCCCATCACACACTCCCTGTGTCAGACACTGAGTGAATTTTCCTCCACACCGTCCCATCACACACTCCCGGGGTCAGACACAGAGTGATTATACCTCTACACCACCCATCACACACTCCCGGGGTCAGACAGAGTGAATCTCCCTCCACACCGCCCCATCACACACTCCCGTTTTCAGACACAGAGTGATTATTCTTCTCCACGGTCCCATCAAACACTCCCGGGGTCAGACACAGAGTGATTACTGCACTACACGGTCCCAGCTCACACTCCCGGGTTCAGACACAGAGTGAATGTTCCTCTACAACGCCCATCACACACTCCCTGGGTCAGACACAGATTGAATCTCCCTGCAAATCGTCCCATCACACACACCCGGGGTAAGACACAGACTGAATCTCCCTCCACACCGTACCAACACACTCTCCCGGGGTCAGACACAGACTGAATCTCCCTCCACACCGTCCCATCATACAGTCCCGCGGTCAGACACAGAGTGATTATTCTGCTACACGGTCCAATCAAACACTCCCGGGGTCAGAGACAGAGTGATTATTCCTCTACACGGTCCCATCAAACACTGCTGGCGTCAGACACAGAGTGAATCTCCCTCCACACCGTCCCATCACACACTCCCGGGGTAAGACACAGACTGAATCTCCCTCCACACCGTACCAACACACTCTCCCGGGTCAGACACAGACTGATTATTCCTCTACACGGTCCCATCACACACACCCGGGGTCAGACACAGACTGAATCTCCCTCCACACCGTCCCATCATACAGTCCCGGGGTCAGACACAGAGTGATTATTCCTCTACACGGTCCCATCAAATACTCCCGGGTTCAGACACAGAGTCATTATTCCTCTACACGGTCACATCACACACTCCCGGTGTCAGACACTGTGTGAATCTCCTTCCACACCGTCCCATCACACTCTCCCGGGGTCAGACACAGAGTGATTATTCCTCTACACGGTCCCATCAAACGCTCCCGTGTGTCAGACACAGAGTGATTATTCCTCTACACGGTCCCATGAAACATTCCCGGGGTCGGACACTGAGTGAATCTCCGTCCACACCGTACCAACACACACTCCCTGGGTCATACACAGAGGGATTATTCCTCAACACGGTCCCATCAAACACTGCCGGGGTCAGACACAGAGTGAATCTTCCTCCACACCGTCCCTTCATACACTCCCGGGGTCAGACACAGAGTGATTATTCCTCTAAACGGTCCCATCAAACACTGCCGGCGTCAGACACAGAGTGAATCTCCCTCCACACCGCCCCATCACACACTCCCGTTTTCAGACACAGAGTGACTATTCTTCTCCACGGTCCCATCAAACACTCCCGGGGTCAGACACAGAGTGATTATTGCACTACACGGTCCCAGCTCACACTCCCGGGGTCAGACACAGAGTGAATGTTCCTCTACAACGCCCATCACACACTCCCTGGGTCCGACACAGAGTGAATCTCCCTGCAAATCGTCCCATCACACACACCCGGGGTAAGACACAGACTGAATCTCCCTCCACACCGTACCAACACACTCTCCCGTGTCAGACACAGACTGATTATTCCTCTACACAGTCCCATCACACACTCCCGGGGTCAGACACAGACTCAATCTCCCTCCACACCGTCCCATCATACAGTCCCGCGGTCAGACACAGAGTGATTATTCTTCTACACGGTCCAATCAAACACTCCCGGGGTCAGAGACAGAGTGATTATTCCTCTACACGGTCCCATCAAACACTGCCGGCGTCAGACACAGAGTGAATCTCCCTCCACACCGTCCCATCACACACTCCCTTTTTCAGACACAGAGTGATTATTCTTCTCCACGGTCCCATCAAACACTCCCGGGGTCAGACACAGAGTGATTATTGCTCTACACGGTCCCATCAAACGCTCCCGTGTGTCAGACACAGAGTGATTATTCCTCTACACGGTCCCATGAAACAGTCCCGGGGTCGGACACAGAGTGAATCTCCGTCAACACCGTCCCAACACACACTCCCGGGGTCAGACAGAGTGATTATTCCTCTACACGGTCCCAGCAAACACTCCCGGGGTCAGACACAGAGTGAATCTCCATCCACACCGTCCCGTCACAAACTCCCGGGGTCAGACACAGAGTGAATCTCCCTCCACACGGTCCCATCACACACTCACTGGGTCATACACAGAGGGATTATTCCTCAACACGGTCCCATCAAACACTGCCGGGGTCAGACACAGAGTGAATCTTCCTCCACACCGTCCCATCACACTCTCCCGGGGTCAGACACAGAGTGATTATACCTCTACACGGTCCCATCAAACACTGCCGGCGTCAGACACAGAGTGAATCTCCCTCCACACCGTCCCATCACACACTCCCGTTTTCAGACACAGAGTGATTATTCTTCTCCACGGTCCCATCAAACACTCCCGGGGTCAGACACAGTGTGATTATTGCTCTACACGGTCCCAGCTCACACTCCCGGGGTCAGACACAGAGTGAATGTTCCTCTACAACGCCCATCACACACTCCCTGTGTCAGACACTGAGTGAATTTTCCTCCACACCGTCCCATCACACACTCCCGGGGTCAGACACAGAGTGATTATACCTCTACACCACCCATCACACTCTCCCGGGGTCAGACAGAGTGAATCTCCCTCCACACCGTCCCGTCACACACTCCCGTGGTCAGACACAGAGAGATTATTCCTCTACACGTTCCCTCATCAAACACTCCCGGGGTCAGACACAGAGTGAATCTCCCACCACACCGTCCATTACACACTCCCGTGGTCAGACACAGTGTGATTATTCCTCTACACGGTCCCATCAAACAATCCCGGGGTCAGACATAGACTGAATCACCCTCCACACCGTCCCATCACACACTGCCGTGATCAGACACAGAGTGATTAATCCTCTACACCGACGCATCACACACTCCCGTGGTCAAACACAGAGTGATTATTCCTCTACACGGTTCCATCGAACACTCCCGGGGTCAGAATCAGGGTGAATCTCCCTCCACACCGTCCCATCACACACTCCCGTTTTCAGACACAGAGTGATTATTCTTCTCCACGGTCCCATCAAACACTCCCGGGGTCAGACACAGTGTGATTATTGCTCTACACGGTCCCAGCTCACACTCCGGGGTCAGACACAGAGTGAATGTTCCTCTACAACGCCCATCACACACTCCCTGTGTCAGACACTGAGTGAATTTTCCTCCACACCGTCCCATCACACACTCCCGGGGTCAGACACAGAGTGATTATACCTCTACACCACCCATCACACTCTCCCGGGGTCAGACACAGAGTGAATCTCCCTCCACACCGTCCCGTCACACACTCCCGTGGTCAGACACAGAGAGATTATTCCTCTACACGTTCCCATCAAACACTCCCGGGGTCAGACACAGAGTGAATCTCCCACCACACCGTCCCATTACACACTCCCGTGGTCAGACACAGTGTGATTATTCCTCTACACGGTCCCATCAAACAATCCCGGGGTCAGACATAGACTGAATCACCCTCCACACCGTCCCATCACACACTGCCGTGATCAGACACAGAGTGATTAATCCTCTACACCGACGCATCACACACTCCCGTGGTCAAACACAGAGTGATTATTCCTCTACACGGTTTCATCGAACACTCCCGGGGTCAGAATCAGGGTGAATCTCCCTCCACACCGTCCCATCACACACTCCCGTTTTCAGACACAGAGTGATTATTCTTCTCCACGGTCCCATCAAACACTCCCGGGTCAGACACAGTGTGATTATTGCTCTACACGGTCCCAGCTCACACTCCCGGGGTCAGACACAGAGTGAATGTTCCTCTACAACGCCCATCACACACTCCCTGTGTCAGACACTGAGTGAATTTTCCTCCACACCGTCCCATCACACACTCCCGGGGTCAGACACAGAGTGAATCTCTCTCCACACCGTCCCATCACACACTCCCGGGGTCAGACACAGAGTGATTATTCCTCTAAACGGTCCCATCAAACACTGCCGGCGTCTGACACAGAGTGAATCTCCCTCCACACCGCCCCATCACACACTCCCGTTTTCAGACACAGAGTGATTATTCTTCTCCACGGTCCCATCAAACACTCCCGGGGTCAGACACAGAGTGATTACTGCACTACACGGTCCCAGCTCACACTCCCGGGTTCAGACACAGAGTGAATGTTCCTCTACAACGCCCATCACACACTCCCTGGGTCAGACACAGATTGAATCTCCCTGCAAATCGTCCCATCACACACACCCGGGTGTAAGACACAGACTGAATCTCCCTCCACACCGTACCAACACACTCTCCCGGGGTCAGACACAGACTGAATCTCCCTCCACACCGTCCCATCATACAGTCCCGCGGTCAGACACAGAGTGATTATTCTGCTACACGGTCCAATCAAACACTCCCGGGGTCAGAGACAGAGTGATTATTCCTCTACACGGTCCCATCAAACACTGCCGGCGTCAGACACAGAGTGAATCTCCCTCCACACCGTCCCATCACACACTCCCGGGGTAAGACACAGACTGAATCTCCCTCCACACCGTACCAACACACTCTCCCGGGTCAGACACAGACTGATTATTCCTCTACACGGTCCCATCACACACACCCGGGGTCAGACACAGACTGAATCTCCCTCCACACCGTCCCATCATACAGTCCCGGGGTCAGACACAGAGTGATTATTCCTCTACACGGTCCCATCAAATACTCCCGGGTTCAGACACAGAGTCATTATTCCTCTACACGGTCACATCACACACTCCCGGTGTCAGACACTGTGTGAATCTCCTTCCACACCGTCCCATCACACTCTCCCGGGGTCAGACACAGAGTGATTATTCCTCTACACGGTCCCATCAAACGCTCCCGTGTGTCAGACACAGAGTGATTATTCCTCTACACGGTCCCATGAAACATTCCGGGGTCGGACACTGAGTGAATCTCCGTCCACACCGTACCAACACACACTCCCTGGGTCATACACAGAGGGATTATTCCTCAACACGGTCCCATCAAACACTGCCGGGGTCAGACACAGAGTGAATCTTCCTCCACACCGTCCCATCATACACTCCCGGGGTCAGACACAGAGTGATTATTCCTCTAAACGGTCCCATCAAACACTGCCGGCGTCAGACACAGAGTGAATCTCCCTCCACACCGCCCCATCACACACTCCCGTTTTCAGACACAGAGTGACTATTCTTCTCCACGGTCCCATCAAACACTCCCGGGGTCAGACACAGAGTGATTATTGCACTACACGGTCCCAGATCACACTCCCGGGGTCAGACACAGAGTGAATGTTCCTCTACAACGCCCATCACACACTCCCTGGGTCCGACACAGAGTGAATCTCCCTGCAAATCGTCCCATGCACACACACCCGGGGTAAGACACAGACTGAATCTCCCTCCACACCGTACCAACACACTCTCCCGTGTCAGACACAGACTGATTATTCCTCTACACGGTCCCATCACACACTCCCGGGTCAGACACAGACTCAATCTCCCTCCACACCGTCCCATCATACAGTCCCGCGGTCAGACACAGAGTGATTATTCTTCTACACGGTCCAATCAAACACTCCCGGGGTCAGAGACAGAGTGATTATTCCTCTACACGGTCCCATCAAACACTGCCGGCGTCAGACACAGAGTGAATCTCCCTCCACACCGTCCCATCACACACTCCCTTTTTCAGACACAGAGTGATTATTCTTCTCCACGGTCCCATCAAACACTCCCGGGGTCAGACACAGAGTGATTATTGCTCTACACGGTCCCATCAAACGCTCCCGTGTGTCAGACACAGAGTGATTATTCCTCTACACGGTCCCATGAAACAGTCCCGGGGTCGGACACAGAGTGAATCTCCGTCAACACCGTCCCAACACACACTCCCGGGGTCAGACAGAGTGATTATTCCTCTACACGGTCCCAGCAAACACTCCCGGGGTCAGACACAGAGTGAATCTCCATCCACACCGTCCCGTCACAAACTCCCGGGGTCAGACACAGAGTGAATCTCCCTCCACACGGTCCCATCACACACTCACTGGGTCATACACAGAGGGATTATTCCTCAACACGGTCCCATCAAACACTCCCGGTGTCAGACACTGACTGAATCTCCCTCCACACCGTCCCATCACACACTCCAGTGGTCAAACACAGAGTGATTATTCCTCTATATGGTTCCATCAAAAACTCCCGGGGTCAGACACAGGGTGAATCTCCCTCCACACAGTCCCATCACACACTCCCAGGGTCAGACACAGAGGGATTATTCCTCTACACGGTCCCATCAAACACTCCCGGGGTCAGACACAGAGTGAATCTCCCTCCACGCCGTCCCATCACACACTCCCGGGGTCAGACACAGAGTGATTATTCCTCTACACGGTCCCATCAAACATTCCCGGGGTCAGAAACAGAGTGATTATTCCTCTACGCGGCCCCATCAAACTCTCCCGGGGTCAGCCACAGAGTGATTATTCCTCTACACCGCCCATCACACTCTCCCGGGGTCAGACACAGAGTGAATCTCCCTCCACACCGTCCCATCACACACTCCCGAGGTCAGACACAGAGTGATCTTTCCTCTACACGGTCCAAACAAACACTCCCGGTGTCAGACACAGAGTGAATCTCCCTCCACACCGTCCCATCACACACTCCTGTGGTCAGTCACAGTGCGATTATTCCTCTACACGGTCCCATCAAACACTCCCGGTGTCAGACACAGTGTGATTATTCTTCTACACGGTCGCATCACACACTCCCTGTGTCAGACACTGAGTGAATTTTCCTCCACACCGTCCCATCACACACTCCCGGGGTCAGACACAGAGTGATTATACCTCTACACCACCCATCACACTCTCCCGGGGTCAGACACAGAGTGAATCTCCCTCCACACCGTCCCGTCACACACTCCCGTGGTCAGACACAGAGAGATTATTCCTCTACACGTTCCCATCAAACACTCCCGGGGTCAGACACAGAGTGAATCTCCCACCACACCGTCCCATTACACACTCCCGTGGTCAGACACAGTGTGATTATTCCTCTACACGGTCCCATCAAACAATCCCGGGGTCAGACATAGACTGAATCACCCTCCACACCGTCCCATCACACACTGCCGTGATCAGACACAGAGTGATTAATCCTCTACACCGACGCATCACACACTCCCGTGGTCAAACACAGAGTGATTATTCCTCTACACGGTTTCATCGAACACTCCCGGGGTCAGAATCAGGGTGAATCTCCCTCCACACCGTCCCATCACACACTCCCGTTTTCAGACACAGAGTGATTATTCTTCTCCACGGTCCCATCAAACACTCCCGGGGTCAGACACAGTGTGATTATTGCTCTACACGGTCCCAGCTCACACTCCCGGGGTCAGACACAGAGTGAATGTTCCTCTACAACGCCCATCACACACTCCCTGTGTCAGACACTGAGTGAATTTTCCTCCACACCGTCCCATCACACACTCCCGGGGTCAGACACAGAGTGAATCTCCCTCCACACCGTCCCATCACACACTCCCGGGGTCAGACACAGAGTGATTATTCCTCTAAACGGTCCCATCAAACACTGCCGGCGTCTGACACAGAGTGAATCTCCCTCCACACCGCCCCATCACACACTCCCGTTTTCAGACACAGAGTGATTATTCTTCTCCACGGTCCCATCAAACACTCCCGGGGTCAGACACAGAGTGATTACTGCACTACACGGTCCCAGCTCACACTCCCGGGTTCAGACACAGAGTGAATGTTCCTCTACAACGCCCATCACACACTCCCTGGGTCAGACACAGATTGAATCTCCCTGCAAATCGTCCCATCACACACACCCGGGGTAAGACACAGACTGAATCTCCCTCCACACCGTACCAACACACTCTCCCGGGGTCAGACACAGACTGAATCTCCCTCCACACCGTCCCATCATACAGTCCCGCGGTCAGACACAGAGTGATTATTCTGCTACACGGTCCAATCAAACACTCCCGGGGTCAGAGACAGAGTGATTATTCCTCTACACGGTCCCATCAAACACTGCCGGCGTCAGACACAGAGTGAATCTCCCTCCACACCGTCCCATCACACACTCCCGGGGTAAGACACAGACTGAATCTCCCTCCACACCGTACCAACACACTCTCCCGGGTCAGACACAGAGTGATTATTCCTCTACACGGTCCCATCAAACGCTCCCGTGTGTCAGACACAGAGTGATTATTCCTCTACACGGTCCCATGAAACATTCCCGGGGTCGGACACTGAGTGAATCTCCGTCCACACCGTACCAACAAACACTCCCTGGGTCATACACAGAGGGATTATTCCTCAACACGGTCCCATCAAACACTGCCGGGGTCAGACACAGAGTGAATCTTCCTCCACACCGTCCCATCATACACTCCCGGGGTCAGACACAGAGTGATTATTCCTCTAAACGGTCCCATCAAACACTGCCGGCGTCAGACACAGAGTGAATCTCCCTCCACACCGCCCCATCACACACTCCCGTTTTCAGACACAGAGTGACTATTCTTCTCCACGGTCCCATCAAACACTCCCGGGGTCAGACACAGAGTGATTATTGCACTACACGGTCCCAGCTCACACTCCCGGGGTCAGACACAGAGTGAATGTTCCTCTACAACGCCCATCACACACTCCCTGGGTCCGACACAGAGTGAATCTCCCTGCAAATCGTCCCATCACACACACCCGGGGTAAGACACAGACTGAATCTCCCTCCACACCGTACCAACACACTCTCCCGTGTCAGACACAGACTGATTATTCCTCTACACGGTCCCATCACACACTCCCGGGGTCAGACACAGACTCAATCTCCCTCCACACCGTCCCATCATACAGTCCCGCGGTCAGACACAGAGTGATTATTCTTCTACACGGTCCAATCAAACACTCCCGGGGTCAGAGACAGAGTGATTATTCCTCTACACGGTCCCATCAAACACTGCCGGCGTCAGACACAGAGTGAATCTCCCTCCACACCGTCCCATCACACACTCCCTTTTTCAGACACAGAGTGATTATTCTTCTCCACGGTCCCATCAAACACTCCCGGGGTCAGACACAGAGTGATTATTGCTCTACACGGTCCCATCAAACGCTCCCGTGTGTCAGACACAGAGTGATTATTCCTCTACACGGTCCCATGAAACAGTCCCGGGGTCGGACACAGAGTGAATCTCCGTCAACACCGTCCCAACACACACTCCCGGGGTCAGACAGAGTGATTATTCCTCTACACGGTCCCAGCAAACACTCCCGGGGTCAGACACAGAGTGAATCTCCATCCACACCGTCCCGTCACAAACTCCCGGGGTCAGACACAGAGTGAATCTCCCTCCACACGGTCCCATCACACACTCACTGGGTCATACACAGAGGGATTATTCCTCAACACGGTCCCATCAAACACTCCCGGTGTCAGACACTGACTGAATCTCCCTCCACACCGTCCCATCACACACTCCAGTGGTCAAACACAGAGTGATTATTCCTCTATATGGTTCCATCAAAAACTCCCGGGGTCAGACACAGGGTGAATCTCCCTCCACACAGTCCCATCACACACTCCCAGGGTCAGACACAGAGGGATTATTCCTCTACACGGTCCCATCAAACACTCCCGGGGTCAGACACAGAGTGAATCTCCCTCCACGCCGTCCCATCACACACTCCCGGGGTCAGACACAGAGTGATTATTCCTCTACACGGTCCCATCAAACATTCCCGGGGTCAGAAACAGAGTGATTATTCCTCTACGCGGCCCCATCAAACTCTCCCGGGGTCAGCCACAGAGTGATTATTCCTCTACACCGCCCATCACACTCTCCCGGGGTCAGACACAGAGTGAATCTCCCTCCACACCGTCCCATCACACACTCCCGAGGTCAGACACAGAGTGATCTTTCCTCTACACGGTCCAAACAAACACTCCCGGTGTCAGACACAGAGTGAATCTCCCTCCACACCGTCCCATCACACACTCCTGTGGTCAGTCACAGTGCGATTATTCCTCTACACGGTCCCATCAAACACTCCCGGTGTCAGACACAGTGTGATTATTCTTCTACACGGTCGCATCACACACTCCCTGTGTCAGACACTGAGTGAATTTTCCTCCACACCGTCCCATCACACACTCCCGGGGTCAGACACAGAGTGATTATACCTCTACACCACCCATCACACTCTCCCGGGGTCAGACACAGAGTGAATCTCCCTCCACACCGTCCCGTCACACACTCCCGTGGTCAGACACAGAGAGATTATTCCTCTACACGTTCCCATCAAACACTCCCGGGGTCAGACACAGAGTGAATCTCCCACCACACCGTCCCATTACACACTCCCGTGGTCAGACACAGTGTGATTATTCCTCTACACGGTCCCATCAAACAATCCCGGGGTCAGACATAGACTGAATCACCCTCCACACCGTCCCATCACACACTGCCGTGATCAGACACAGAGTGATTAATCCTCTACACCGACGCATCACACACTCCCGTGGTCAAACACAGAGTGATTATTCCTCTACACGGTTTCATCGAACACTCCCGGGGTCAGAATCAGGGTGAATCTCCCTCCACACCGTCCCATCACACACTCCCGTTTTCAGACACAGAGTGATTATTCTTCTCCACGGTCCCATCAAACACTCCCGGGGTCAGACACAGTGTGATTATTGCTCTACACGGTCCCAGCTCACACTCCCGGGGTCAGACACAGAGTGAATGTTCCTCTACAACGCCCATCACACACTCCCTGTGTCAGACACTGAGTGAATTTTCCTCCACACCGTCCCATCACACACTCCCGGGGTCAGACACAGAGTGAATCTCCCTCCACACCGTCCCATCACACACTCCCGGGGTCAGACACAGAGTGATTATTCCTCTAAACGGTCCCATCAAACACTGCCGGCGTCAGACACAGAGTGAATCTCCCTCCACACCGCCCCATCACACACTCCCGTTTTCAGACACAGAGTGATTATTCTTCTCCACGGTCCCATCAAACACTCCCGGGGTCAGACACAGAGTGATTACTGCACTACACGGTCCCAGCTCACACTCCCGGGTTCAGACACAGAGTGAATGTTCCTCTACAACGCCCATCACACACTCCCTGGGTCAGACACAGATTGAATCTCCCTGCAAATCGTCCCATCACACACACCCGGGGTAAGACACAGACTGAATCTCCCTCCACACCGTACCAACACACTCTCCCGGGGTCAGACACAGACTGAATCTCCCTCCACACCGTCCCATCATACAGTCCCGCGGTCAGACACAGAGTGATTATTCTGCTACACGGTCCAATCAAACACTCCCGGGGTCAGAGACAGAGTGATTATTCCTCTACACGGTCCCATCAAACACTGCCGGCGTCAGACACAGAGTGAATCTCCCTCCACACCGTCCCATCACACACTCCCGGGGTAAGACACAGACTGAATCTCCCTCCACACCGTACCAACACACTCTCCCGGGTCAGACACAGACTGATTATTCCTCTACACGGTCCCATCACACACACCCGGGGTCAGACACAGACTGAATCTCCCTCCACACCGTCCCATCATACAGTCCCGGGGTCAGACACAGAGTGATTATTCCTCTACACGGTCCCATCAAATACTCCCGGGTTCAGACACAGAGTCATTATTCCTCTACACGGTCACATCACACACTCCCGGTGTCAGACACTGTGTGAATCTCCTTCCACACCGTCCCATCACACTCTCCCGGGGTCAGACACAGAGTGATTATTCCTCCACACGGTCCCATCACACACTCACTGGGTCATACACAGAGGGATTATTCCTCAACACGGTCCCATCAAACACTCCCGGTGTCAGACACTGACTGAATCTCCCTCCACACCGTCCCATCACACACTCCAGTGGTCAAACACAGAGTGATTATTCCTCTATATGGTTCCATCAAAAACTCCCGGGGTCAGACACAGGGTGAATCTCCCTCCACACAGTCCCATCACACACTCCCAGGGTCAGACACAGAGGGATTATTCCTCTACACGGTCCCATCAAACACTCCCGGGGTCAGACACAGAGTGAATCTCCCTCCACGCCGTCCCATCACACACTCCCGGGGTCAGACACAGAGTGATTATTCCTCTACACGGTCCCATCAAACATTCCCGGGGTCAGAAACAGAGTGATTATTCCTCTACGCGGCCCCATCAAACTCTCCCGGGGTCAGCCACAGAGTGATTATTCCTCTACACCGCCCATCACACTCTCCCGGGGTCAGACACAGAGTGAATCTCCCTCCACACCGTCCCATCACACACTCCCGAGGTCAGACACAGAGTGATCTTTCCTCTACACGGTCCAAACAAACACTCCCGGTGTCAGACACAGAGTGAATCTCCCTCCACACCGTCCCATCACACACTCCTGTGGTCAGTCACAGTGCGATTATTCCTCTACACGGTCCCATCAAACACTCCCGGTGTCAGACACAGTGTGATTATTCTTCTACACGGTCGCATCACACACTCCCTGTGTCAGACACTGAGTGAATTTTCCTCCACACCGTCCCATCACACACTCCCGGGGTCAGACACAGAGTGATTATACCTCTACACCACCCATCACACTCTCCCGGGGTCAGACACAGAGTGAATCTCCCTCCACACCGTCCCGTCACACACTCCCGTGGTCAGACACAGAGAGATTATTCCTCTACACGTTCCCATCAAACACTCCCGGGGTCAGACACAGAGTGAATCTCCCACCACACCGTCCCATTACACACTCCCGTGGTCAGACACAGTGTGATTATTCCTCTACACGGTCCCATCAAACAATCCCGGGGTCAGACATAGACTGAATCACCCTCCACACCGTCCCATCACACACTGCCGTGATCAGACACAGAGTGATTAATCCTCTACACCGACGCATCACACACTCCCGTGGTCAAACACAGAGTGATTATTCCTCTACACGGTTTCATCGAACACTCCCGGGGTCAGAATCAGGGTGAATCTCCCTCCACACCGTCCCATCACACACTCCCGTTTTCAGACACAGAGTGATTATTCTTCTCCACGGTCCCATCAAACACTCCCGGGGTCAGACACAGTGTGATTATTGCTCTACACGGTCCCAGCTCACACTCCCGGGGTCAGACACAGAGTGAATGTTCCTCTACAACGCCCATCACACACTCCCTGTGTCAGACACTGAGTGAATTTTCCTCCACACCGTCCCATCACACACTCCCGGGGTCAGACACAGAGTGAATCTCCCTCCACACCGTCCCATCACACACTCCCGGGGTCAGACACAGAGTGATTATTCCTCTAAACGGTCCCATCAAACACTGCCGGCGTCAGACACAGAGTGAATCTCCCTCCACACCGCCCCATCACACACTCCCGTTTTCAGACACAGAGTGATTATTCTTCTCCACGGTCCCATCAAACACTCCCGGGGTCAGACACAGAGTGATTACTGCACTACACGGTCCCAGCTCACACTCCCGGGTTCAGACACAGAGTGAATGTTCCTCTACAACGCCCATCACACACTCCCTGGGTCAGACACAGATTGAATCTCCCTGCAAATCGTCCCATCACACACACCCGGGGTAAGACACAGACTGAATCTCCCTCCACACCGTACCAACACACTCTCCCGGGGTCAGACACAGACTGAATCTCCCTCCACACCGTCCCATCATACAGTCCCGCGGTCAGACACAGAGTGATTATTCTGCTACACGGTCCAATCAAACACTCCCGGGGTCAGAGACAGAGTGATTATTCCTCTACACGGTCCCATCAAACACTGCCGGCGTCAGACACAGAGTGAATCTCCCTCCACACCGTCCCATCACACACTCCCGGGGTAAGACACAGACTGAATCTCCCTCCACACCGTACCAACACACTCTCCCGGGTCAGACACAGACTGATTATTCCTCTACACGGTCCCATCACACACACCCGGGGTCAGACACAGACTGAATCTCCCTCCACACCGTCCCATCATACAGTCCCGGGGTCAGACACAGAGTGATTATTCCTCTACACGGTCCCATCAAATACTCCCGGGTTCAGACACAGAGTCATTATTCCTCTACACGGTCACATCACACACTCCCGGTGTCAGACACTGTGTGAATCTCCTTCCACACCGTCCCATCACACTCTCCCGGGGTCAGACACAGAGTGATTATTCCTCTACACGGTCCCATCAAACGCTCCCGTGTGTCAGACACAGAGTGATTATTCCTCTACACGGTCCCATGAAACATTCCCGGGGTCGGACACTGAGTGAATCTCCGTCCACACCGTACCAACACACACTCCCTGGGTCATACACAGAGGGATTATTCCTCAACACGGTCCCATCAAACACTGCCGGGGTCAGACACAGAGTGAATCTTCCTCCACACCGTCCCATCATACACTCCCGGGGTCAGACACAGAGTGATTATTCCTCTAAACGGTCCCATCAAACACTGCCGGCGTCAGACACAGAGTGAATCTCCCTCCACACCGCCCCATCACACACTCCCGTTTTCAGACACAGAGTGACTATTCTTCTCCACGGTCCCATCAAACACTCCCGGGGTCAGACACAGAGTGATTATTGCACTACACGGTCCCAGATCACACACCCGGGGTCAGACACAGAGTGAATGTTCCTCTACAACGCCCATCACACACTCCCTGGGTCCGACACAGAGTGAATCTCCCTGCAAATCGTCCCATCACACACACCCGGGGTAAGACACAGACTGAATCTCCCTCCACACCGTACCAACACACTCTCCCGTGTCAGACACAGACTGATTATTCCTCTACCCGGTCCCATCACACACTCCCGGGGTCAGACACAGACTCAATCTCCCTCCACACCGTCCCATCATACAGTCCCGCGGTCAGACACAGAGTGATTATTCTTCTACACGGTCCAATCAAACACTCCCGGGGTCAGAGACAGAGTGATTATTCCTCTACACGGTCCCATCAAACACTGCCGGCGTCAGACACAGAGTGAATCTCCCTCCACACCGTCCCATCACACACTCCCTTTTTCAGACACAGAGTGATTATTCTTCTCCACGGTCCCATCAAACACTCCCGGGGTCAGACACAGAGTGATTATTGCTCTACACGGTCCCATCAAACGCTCCCGTGTGTCAGACACAGAGTGATTATTCCTCTACACGGTCCCATGAAACAGTCCCGGGGTCGGACACAGAGTGAATCTCCGTCAACACCGTCCCAACACACACTCCCGGGGTCAGACAGAGTGATTATTCCTCTACACGGTCCCAGCAAACACTCCCGGGGTCAGACACAGAGTGAATCTCCATCCACACCGTCCCGTCACAAACTCCCGGGGTCAGACACAGAGTGAATCTCCCTCCACACGGTCCCATCACACACTCACTGGGTCATACACAGAGGGATTATTCCTCAACACGGTCCCATCAAACACTGCCGGGGTCAGACACAGAGTGAATCTTCCTCCACACCGTCCCATCACACTCTCCCGGGGTCAGACACAGAGTGATTATACCTCTACACGGTCCCATCAAACACTGCCGGCGTCAGACACAGAGTGAATCTCCCTCCACACCGTCCCATCACACACTCCCGTTTTCAGACACAGAGTGATTATTCTTCTCCACGGTCCCATCAAACACTCCCGGGGTCAGACACAGTGTGATTATTGCTCTACACGGTCCCAGCTCACACTCCCGGGGTCAGACACAGAGTGAATGTTCCTCTACAACGCCCATCACACACTCCCTGTGTCAGACACTGAGTGAATTTTCCTCCACACCGTCCCATCACACACTCCCGGGGTCAGACACAGAGTGATTATACCTCTACACCACCCATCACACTCTCCCGGGGTCAGACAGAGTGAATCTCCCTCCACACCGTCCCGTCACACACTCCCGTGGTCAGACACAGAGAGATTATTCCTCTACACGTTCCCATCAAACACTCCCGGGGTCAGACACAGAGTGAATCTCCCACCACACCGTCCCATTACACACTCCCGTGGTCAGACACAGTGTGATTATTCCTCTACACGGTCCCATCAAACAATCCCGGGGTCAGACATAGACTGAATCACCCTCCACACCGTCCCCTCACACACTGCCGTGATCAGACACAGAGTGATTAATCCTCTACACCGACGCATCACACACTCCCGTGGTCAAACACAGAGTGATTATTCCTCTACACGGTTCCATCGAACACTCCCGGGGTCAGAATCAGGGTGAATCTCCCTCCACACCGTCCCATCACACACTCCCGTTTTCAGACACAGAGTGATTATTCTTCTCCACGGTCCCATCAAACACTCCCGGGGTCAGACACAGTGTGATTATTGCTCTACACGGTCCCAGCTCACACTCCCGGGGTCAGACACAGAGTGAATGTTCCTCTACAACGCCCATCACACACTCCCTGTGTCAGACACTGAGTGAATTTTCCTCCACACCGTCCCATCACACACTCCCGGGGTCAGACACAGAGTGATTATACCTCTACACCACCCATCACACTCTCCCGGGGTCAGACACAGAGTGAATCTCCCTCCACACCGTCCCGTCACACACTCCCGTGGTCAGACACAGAGAGATTATTCCTCTACACGTTCCCATCAAACACTCCCGGGGTCAGACACAGAGTGAATCTCCCACCACACCGTCCCATTACACACTCCCGTGGTCAGACACAGTGTGATTATTCCTCTACACGGTCCCATCAAACAATCCCGGGGTCAGACATAGACTGAATCACCCTCCACACCGTCCCATCACACACTGCCGTGATCAGACACAGAGTGATTAATCCTCTACACCGACGCATCACACACTCCCGTGGTCAAACACAGAGTGATTATTCCTCTACACGGTTTCATCGAACACTCCCGGGGTCAGAATCAGGGTGAATCTCCCTCCACACCGTCCCATCACACACTCCCGTTTTCAGACACAGAGTGATTATTCTTCTCCACGGTCCCATCAAACACTCCCGGGGTCAGACACAGTGTGATTATTGCTCTACACGGTCCCAGCTCACACTCCCGGGGTCAGACACAGAGTGAATGTTCCTCTACAACGCCCATCACACACTCCCTGTGTCAGACACTGAGTGAATTTTCCTCCACACCGTCCCATCACACACTCCCGGGGTCAGACACAGAGTGAATCTCCCTCCACACCGTCCCATCACACACTCCCGGGGTCAGACACAGAGTGATTATTCCTCTAAACGGTCCCATCAAACACTGCCGGCGTCTGACACAGAGTGAATCTCCCTCCACACCGCCCCATCACACACTCCCGTTTTCAGACACAGAGTGATTATTCTTCTCCACGGTCCCATCAAACACTCCCGGGGTCAGACACAGAGTGATTACTGCACTACACGGTCCCAGCTCACACTCCCGGGTTCAGACACAGAGTGAATGTTCCTCTACAACGCCCATCACACACTCCCTGGGTCAGACACAGATTGAATCTCCCTGCAAATCGTCCCATCACACACACCCGGGGTAAGACACAGACTGAATCTCCCTCCACACCGTACCAACACACTCTCCCGGGGTCAGACACAGACTGAATCTCCCTCCACACCGTCCCATCATACAGTCCCGCGGTCAGACACAGAGTGATTATTCTGCTACACGGTCCAATCAAACACTCCCGGGGTCAGAGACAGAGTGATTATTCCTCTACACGGTCCCATCAAACACTGCCGGCGTCAGACACAGAGTGAATCTCCCTGCACACCGTCCCATCACACACTCCCGGGGTAAGACACAGACTGAATCTCCCTCCACACCGTACCAACACACTCTCCCGGGTCAGACACAGAGTGATTATTCCTCTACACGGTCCCATCAAACGCTCCCGTGTGTCAGACACAGAGTGATTATTCCTCTACACGGTCCCATGAAACATTCCCGGGGTCGGACACTGAGTGAATCTCCGTCCACACCGTACCAACAAACACTCCCTGGGTCATACACAGAGGGATTATTCCTCAACACGGTCCCATCAAACACTGCCGGGGTCAGACACAGAGTGAATCTTCCTCCACACCGTCCCATCATACACTCCCGGGGTCAGACACAGAGTGATTATTCCTCTAAACGGTCCCATCAAACACTGCCGGCGTCAGACACAGAGTGAATCTCCCTCCACACCGCCCCATCACACACTCCCGTTTTCAGACACAGAGTGACTATTCTTCTCCACGGTCCCATCAAACACTCCCGGGGTCAGACACAGAGTGATTATTGCACTACACGGTCCCAGCTCACACTCCCGGGGTCAGACACAGAGTGAATGTTCCTCTACAACGCCCATCACACACTCCCTGGGTCCGACACAGAGTGAATCTCCCTGCAAATCGTCCCATCACACACACCCGGGGTAAGACACAGACTGAATCTCCCTCCACACCGTACCAACACACTCTCCCGTGTCAGACACAGACTGATTATTCCTCTACACGGTCCCATCACACACTCCCGGGGTCAGACACAGACTCAATCTCCCTCCACACCGTCCCATCATACAGTCCCGCGGTCAGACACAGAGTGATTATTCTTCTACACGGTCCAATCAAACACTCCCGGGGTCAGAGACAGAGTGATTATTCCTCTACACGGTCCCATCAAACACTGCCGGCGTCAGACACAGAGTGAATCTCCCTCCACACCGTCCCATCACACACTCCCTTTTTCAGACACAGAGTGATTATTCTTCTCCACGGTCCCATCAAACACTCCCGGGGTCAGACACAGAGTGATTATTGCTCTACACGGTCCCATCAAACGCTCCCGTGTGTCAGACACAGAGTGATTATTCCTCTACACGGTCCCATGAAACAGTCCCGGGGTCGGACACAGAGTGAATCTCCGTCAACACCGTCCCAACACACACTCCCGGGGTCAGACAGAGTGATTATTCCTCTACACGGTCCCAGCAAACACTCCCGGGGTCAGACACAGAGTGAATCTCCATCCACACCGTCCCGTCACAAACTCCCGGGGTCAGACACAGAGTGAATCTCCCTCCACACGGTCCCATCACACACTCACTGGGTCATACACAGAGGGATTATTCCTCAACACGGTCCCATCAAACACTGCCGGGGTCAGACACAGAGTGAATCTTCCTCCACACCGTCCCATCATACTCTCCCGGGGTCAGACACAGAGTGATTATACCTCTACACGGTCCCATCAAACACTGCCGGCGTCAGACACAGAGTGAATCTCCCTCCACACCGTCCCATCACACACTCCTGTTTTCAGACACAGAGTGATTATTCTTCTCCACGGTCCCATCAAACACTCCCGGGGTCAGACACAGTGTGATTATTGCTCTACACGGTCCCAGCTCACACTCCCGGGGTCAGACACAGAGTGAATGTTCCTCTACAACGCCCATCACACACTCCCTGTGTCAGACACTGAGTGAATTTTCCTCCACACCGTCCCATCACACACTCCCGGGGTCAGACACAGAGTGATTATACCTCTACACCACCCATCACACTCTCCCGGGGTCAGACACAGAGTGAATCTCCCTCCACACCGTCCCGTCACACACTCCCGTGGTCAGACACAGAGAGAATCTCCCACCACACCGTCCCATTACACACTCCCGTGGTCAGACACAGTGTGATTATTCCTCTACACGGTCCCATCAAACAATCCCGGGGTCAGACATAGACTGAATCACCCTCCACACCGTCCCATCACACACTGCCGTGATCAGACACAGAGTGATTAATCCTCTACACCGACGCATCACACACTCCCGTGGTCAAACACAGAGTGATTATTCCTCTACACGGTTTCATCGAACACTCCCGGGGTCAGAATCAGGGTGAATCTCCCTCCACACCGTCCCATCACACACTCCCGTTTTCAGACACAGAGTGATTATTCTTCTCCACGGTCCCATCAAACACTCCCGGGGTCAGACACAGAGTGAATGTTCCTCTACAACGCCCATCACACACTCCCTGTGTCAGACACTGAGTGAATTTTCCTCCACACCGTCCCATCACACACTCCCGGGGTCAGACACAGAGTGATTATACCTCTACACGGTCCCATCAAACAATCCCGGGGTCAGACACAGAGTGAATCTCCCTCCACACCGTCCCGTCACACACTCCCGTGGTCAGACACAGAGAGATTATTCCTCTACACGTTCCCATCAAACACTCCCGGGGTCAGACACAGAGTGAATCTCCCACCACACCGTCCCATTACACACTCCCGTGGTCAGACACAGTGTGATTATTCCTCTACACGGTCCCATCAAACAATCCCGGGGTCAGACATAGACTGAATCACCCTCCACACCGTCCCATCACACACTGCCGTGATCAGACACAGAGTGATTAATCCTCTACACCGACGCATCACACACTCCCGTGGTCAAACACAGAGTGATTATTCCTCTACACGGTTCCATCGAACACTCCCGGGGTCAGAATCAGGGTGAATCACCCTCCACACCGTCCCATCACACACTCCCGGGGTCAGACACAGAGTGATTATTGCTCTACACGGTCCCAACAAACACTCCCGGGTGTCAGACACAGAGCGATTATTCCTCTGCACTGTACCATCAAACACTCCCGGGGTCAGACACAGAGTGAATCTCCCTCCACGCCGTCCCATCACTCACTCCCGGGGTCAGACACAGAGTGATTATTCCTCTACACGGTACCATCAAACACTCCCGGGGTCAGACACAGACTGATTATTCCTCTACACGGTCCTATCAAACACTCCCGGGGTCAGACACAGGGTGAATCTCCTTCAACACTGTCCCATCGCACTCTGCCGGGGTCAGGCACACAGTGATTATTCCTCTACACGGTCCCATCAAACACTCCCGGGGTCAGACACAGAGTGAATCTCCCTCCACGCCGTCCCATCACACAATCCCGGGGTCAGACACTGAGTGATTATTCCTCTAGACGGTCCCATCAAACATTCCCGGGGTCAGAAACAGAGTGATTATTCCTCTACGCTGCCCCATCAAACTCTTCCGGGGTCAGACACAGAGTTATTATTCCTCTACACGGTCCCATCAAACGAAACAGGTGGTCAGACACAGAGTGATTATTCCTCTACACCGCACATCACACTCTCCCGGGGTCAGACACAGAGTGAATCTCCCTCTAAATCGTCCCATCACACACTCCCGGGTCAGACACAGACTGATTATTCCTCTACACGGTCCCATCAATCACTCCCGGGGTCAGACACAGAGTGAATATATATCCACACCGTCCCATCGTACACTCCCGGGGTCAGACACAGAGTGATTATTCCTCTACACGGTCCCATCAAACATTCCCGGGGTCAGCCACAGAGTGATTATTCCTCTACGCGGCCCCATCAAACTCTCCCGGGGTCAGACACTGAGTGATTATTCCTCTAGACGTTCCCATCAAACGATCCCGGTGGTCAGACACAGAGTGATTATTCCTCTACACGGTACCATCAAGCACTCCCAGGGTCAGACACAGAGTTATTATTCCTCTACACGTTCCCATCAAAAACTCCCGGGGTCAGACGCAGAGTGAATCTCCCTCACACCGTCCCATCACACACTCCCGGGGTAAGACACAGAGTGATTATTCCTCTACAAGGTCCCATCAAACACTACCGGGGACAGACACAGAGTGAATCTGAATTCACACCGTCCCATCACACTCTCCCGGGGTCAGACACAGTGAGTTTATTCCTCTACACGGTACCATCAAACAGTCCCGGGGTCAGACACAGAGAGATTATTCCTCTACACGGACCCATCAAACACTCCCGGGGTCAGACACAGAGTGAATCTCAATCCTCACCGTCCAATCACACACTCCCGCGTTCAGACACAGAGAGATTATGCCTCTACACGGTACCATCAAACAACCCCGGGGTCAGACACAGAGAGATTATTCCTCTACACGGTCCCATCACACACTCCCGGGGTAAGACACAGACTGAATCTCCCTCCACACCGTACCAACACACTCTCCCGGGTCAGACACAGACTGATTATTCCTCTACACGGGTCCATCACACACTCCCGGGGTCAGACACAGCCTGATCCTCCCTCCGCACCGTCCCATCATACAGTCCCGGGGTCAGACACAGAGTGATTATTCCTCCACACCGTCCCATCACAGACTCCCGGGGTCAGACACAGAGTGATTATTCCTCTACACGGTCCCATCAAACACTCCCGGGGTCAGACACAGATTGATTATTGCTCTACACGGTCCCATCACACACACCCGGGGTATGACACAGACTGAATCTCCCTCCACATCGTACCAACACACTCTCCCGGGTCAGACACAGACTGATTATTCCTATACACGGTCCCATCACACACTCCCGGGGTCAGACACAGACTGAATCTCCCTCCACGCCGTGCCATCATACAGCCCCGGGGTCAGACACAGGGTGATTATTCTTCTACACGGTCCCATCAAACACTCCCGGGGTCAGACACAGAGTGAATCTCCCTCCACGCCGTCCCATCACACACTCCGGGGGTCAGACACAGAATGATTATTGATCTACACGGTCCCATCAAACACTCCCGGGGTCAGACACAGAGTGATTATTGCTCTTCACGGTCCCATCACACACACCCGGGGTATGACACAGACTGAATCTAACTCCACACCGTCCCGTCACACACTCCCGTGGTCAGACACAGAGTGATTATTCCTCTACACGGTCCCATCAAACACTCCCGGGGTCGGACACAGACTGATTATTCCTCCACACTGTCCCATCAAACACTCCCGGGGTCAGACACAGAGTGAATCTCCTTCAACACTGTCCCATCACACTCTGCCGGGGTCAGGCACACAGTGATTATTCCTCTACACGGTCCCATCAAACACTCCCGGGGTCAGACACAGAATGAATATCCCTCCACGCCGTCCCATGACACACTCCCGGGGTCAGACACAGGGTGATTATTCCTCTACACGGTCCCATCAAACACTCCCGGGGTCAGACACAGAATGAATATCCCTCCACGCCGTCCCATGACACACTCCCGGGGTCAGACACAGAGTGAATCTCCTTCAACACTGTCCCATCACACTCTGCCGGGGTCAGGCACACAGTGATTATTCCTCTACACGGTCCCATCACACACTCCCGGGGTAAGACTCAGACTGAATCTCCCTCCACACCGTACCAACACACTCTCCCGGGTCAGACACAGACTGATTATTCCTCTACACGGTCCCGTCACACACTCCCGGGGTCAGACACAGACTGAACCTCCCTCCGCACCGTCCCATCATACAGTCCCGGGGTCAGACACAGAGTGATTATTCCTCCACACCGTCCCATCACAGACTCCCGGGGTCAGACACAGAGTGATTATTCCTCTACACGGTCCCATCACACACACCCGGGGTAATATACAGACTGAATCTCCCTCCACACCGTACCAACACACTCTCCCGGGTCAGACACAGACTGATTATTCCTATACACGGTCCCATCACACACTCCCGGGGTCAGACACAGACTGAATCTCCCTCCACGCCGGGCCATCATACAGCCCCGGGGTCAGACACAGAGTGATTATTCTTCTACACGGTCCAATCAAACACTCCCGGGGTCAGCCGCAGTGTGATTATTGCTCTACACGGTCCCATCACACACACCCGGGGTATGACACAGACTGAATCTCCCTCCACACCGTCCCGTCACACACTCCCGTGGTCAGACACAGAGTGATTATTCCTCTACACGGTCCCATCAAACACTCCCGGGGTCAGACACAGAGTGAATCTCCCTCCACACCGTCCCATCACAATCTCCCGTGGTCAGACACAGTGTGATTATTCCTCTACACGGTCCCATCAAACACTCTCGGGGTCAGACATAGACTGAATCACCCTCCAGACCGTCCCATCACACACTCCCGTGATCAGACACAGAGTGATTAATCCTCTACACCGACGCATCACACACTCCCGTGGTCAAACACAGAGTGATTATTCCTCTACACGGTTCCATCGAACACTCCCGGGGTCAGACACAGAGTGATTATTGCTCTACACGGTCCCAACAAACACTCCCGGGTGTCAGACGCAGAGCGATTATTCCTCTGCACTGTACCATCAAACACTACGTGGGTCCGACACAGTGATTATTCCTCTGCACGGTCCATCAAACACTCCCGGGGTCAGACACAGAGTGAATCTCCCTCCACGCCGTCCCATCACTCACTCCCGGGGTCAGACACTGAGTGATTATTCCTCTAGACGGTCCCATCAAACATTCCCGGGGTCAGAAACAGAGTGATTATTCCTCTACGCTGCCCCATCAAACTCTTCCGGGGTCAGACACAGAGTTATTATTCCTCTACACGGTCCCATCAAACGATCCAGGTGGTCAGACACAGAGTGATTATTCCTCTACACCGCACATCACACTCTCCCGGGGTCAGACACAGAGTGAATCTCCCTCTAAATCGTCCCATCACACACTCCCGGGTCAGACACAGACTGATTATTCCTCTACACGGTCCCATCAATCACTCCCGGGGTCAGACACAGAGTGAATATATATCCACACCGTCCCATCGTACACTCCCGGGGTCAGACACAGAGCGATTATTCCTCTACACGGTCCCATCAAACATTCCCGGGGTCAGCCACAGAGTGATTATTCCTCTACGCGGCCCCATCAAACTCTCCCGGGGTCAGACACTGAATGATTATTCCTCTAGACGTTCCCATCAAACGATCCCGGTGGTCAGACACAGAGTGATTATTCCTCTTCACGGTACCATCAAGCACTCCCAGTGTCAGACACAGAGTTATTATTCCTCTACACGTTCCCATCAAAAACTCCCGGGGTCAGACGCAGAGTGAATCTCCCTCACACCGTCCCATCACACACTCCCGGGGTAAGACACAGAGTGATTATTCCTCTACAAGGTCCCATCAAACACTACCGGGGACAGACACAGAGTGAATCTGAATTCACACCGTCCCATCACACTCTCCCGGGGTCAGACACAGTGAGTTTATTCCTCTACACGGTACCATCAAACAGTCCCGGGGTCAGACACAGAGAGATTATTCCTCTACACTTACCCATCAAACACTCCCGGGGTCAGACACAGAGTGAATCTCAATCCTCACCGTCCAATCACACACTCCCGCGTTCAGACACAGAGAGATTATGCCTCTACACGGTACCATCAAACAACCCCGGGGTCAGACACAGAGAGATTATTCCTCTACACGGTTCCATCACACACTCCCGGGGTAAGACACAGACTGAATCTCCCTCCACACCGTACCAACACACTCTCCCGGGTCAGACACAGACTGATTATTCCTCTACACGGGTCCATCACACACTCCCGGGGTCAGACACAGACTGAACCTCCCTCCGCACCGTCCCATCATACAGTCCCGGGGTCAGACACAGAGTGATTATTCCTCCACACCGTCCCATCACAGACTCCCGGGGTCAGACACAGAGTGATTATTCCTCTACACGGTCCCATCAAACACTCCCGGGGTCAGACACAGATTGATTATTGCTCTACACGGTCCCATCACACACACCCGGGGTATGACACAGACTGAATCTCCCTCCACACCGTACCAACACACTCTCCCGGGTCAGACACAGACTGATTATTCCTATACACGGTCCCATCACACACTCCCGGGGTCAGACACAGACTGAATCTCCCTCCACGCCGTGCCATCATACAGCCCCGGGGTCAGACAGAGGGTGATTATTTTTCTACACGGTCCAATCAAGCACTCCCGGGGTCAGCCGCAGAGTGATTATTCCTCTTCACGGTCCCATCACACACACCCGGGGTATGACACAGACTGAATCTAACTCCACACCGTCCCGTCACACACTCCCGTGGTCAGACACAGAGTGATTATTCCTCTACACGGTCCCATCAAACACTCCCGGGGTCGGACACAGACTGATTATTCCTCCACACTGTCCCATCAAACACTCCCGGGGTCAGACACAGGGTGAATCTCCTTCAACACTGTCCCATCACACTCTGCCGGGGTCAGGCACACAGTGATTATTCCTCTACACGGTCCCATCACACACTCCCGGGGTAAGACACAGACTGAATCTCCCTCCACACCGTACCAACACACTCTCCCGGGTCAGACACAGACTGATTATTCCTCTACACGGTCCCGTCACACACTCCCGGGGTCAGACACAGACTGAACCTCCCTCCGCACCGTCCCATCATACAGTCCCGGGGTCAGACACAGAGTGATTATTCCTCCACACCGTCCCATCACAGACTCCCGGGGTCAGACACAGAGTGATTATTCCTCTACACGGTCCCATCAAACACTCCCGGGGTCAGACACAGATAGATTATTGCTCTACACGGTCCCATCACACACACCCGGGGTAATATACAGACTGAATCTCCCTCCACACCGTACCAACACACTCTCCCGGGTCAGACACAGACTGATTATTCCTATACACGGTCCCATCACACACTCCCGGGGTCAGACACAGACTGAATCTCCCTCCACGCCGGGCCATCATACAGCCCCGGGGTCAGACACAGAGTGATTATTCTTCTACACGGTCCAATCAAACACTCCCGGGGTCAGCCGCAGAGTGATTATTGCTCTACACGGTCCCATCACACACACCCGGGGTATGACACAGACTGAATCTCCCTCCACACCGTCCCGTCACACACTCCCGTGGTCAGACACAGAGTGATTATTCCTCTACACGGTCCCATCAAACACTCCCGGGGTCAGACACAGAGTGAATCTCCCTCCACACCGTCCCATCACACACTCCCGTGATCAGACACAGAGTGATTAATCCTCTACACCGACGGATCACACACTCCCGTGATCAGACACAGAGTGATTAATCCTCTACACCGACGCATCACACACTCCCGTGGTCAAACACAGAGTGATTATTCCTCTACACGGTTCCATCGAACACTCCCGGGGTCAGACACAGAGTGATTATTGCTCTACACGGTCCCAACAAACACTCCCGGGTGTCAGACGCAGAGCGATTATTCCTCTGCACTGTACCATCAAACACTACGTGGGTCCGACACAGTGATTATTCCTCTGCACGGTCCATCAAACACTCCCGGGGTCAGACACAGAGTGAATCTCCCTCCACGCCGTCCCATCACTCACTCCCGGGGTCAGACACAGAGAGATTATTCCTCTACACAGTACCATCAAACACTCCCGGGGTCAGACACAGACTGATTATTCCTCTACACGGTCCTATCAAACACTCCCGGGGTCAGACACAGGGTGAATCTCCTTCAACACTGTCCAATCACACTCTGCCGGGGTCAGGCACACAATGATTATTCCTCTACACCGACCCAGCACACACTCCCGCGGTAAGACACAGACTGAATCTCCCTCCACACCGTACCAACACACTCTCCCGGGTCAGACACAGACTGATTATTCCTCTACACGGTTCCATCGAACACTCCCGGGGTCAGAATCAGGGTGAATCTCCCTCCAAACCGTCCCATCACACACTCCCGGGGTCTGACACAGAGTGATTATTGCTCTACACGGTCCCAACAAACACTCCCGGGGTCAGACACAGGGTGAATCTCCTTCAACACTGTCCAATCACACTCTGCCGGGGTCAGGCACACAATGATTATTCCTCTACACGGTCACATCAAACATTCCCGGGGTCAGAAACAGAGAGATTATTCCTCTACACGGTCCCATCACACACTCCCGGGGTCAGCCGCAGAGTGATTATTGCTCTACACGGTCCCATCACACACACCCAGGGTCAGAATCAGGGTGAATCTCCCTCCACACCGTCCCATCACCCACTCCCGGGGTCAGACACAGAGTGATTATTGCTCTACACGGTCCCAACAAACACTCCCGGGTGTCAAACACAGAGCGATTATTCCTCTGCACTGTACCATCAAACACTACGTTGGTCAGACACAGTGATTATTCCTCTGCACGGTCCCATCAAACACTCCCGGGGTCAGACACAGAGTGAATCCCCCTCCACGCCGTCCCATCACTCACTACCGGGGTCAGACACAGAGTGATTATTCCTCTACACGGTACCATCAAACACTCCCGGGGTCAGACACAGAATGAATATCCCTCCACGCCGTCCCATGACACACTCCCGGGGTCAGACACAGAGTGATTATTCCTCTACACGGTCCCATCAAACATTCCCGGGGTCAGAAACAGAGAGATTATTCCTCTACACGGTCCCATCACACACTCCCGTGGTAAGACAGAGACTGAATCTCCCTCCACACCGTACCAACACACTCTCCCGGGTCAGACACAGACTGATTATTCCTCTACACGGTCCCATCACACACTCCCGGGGTCAGACACAGACTGAATCTCCCTCCACGCCGTCCCATCATACAGTCCCTGGGTCAGACACAGAGTGATTATTCTTCTACACGGTCCAATCAAGCACTCCCGGGGTCAGCCGCAGAGTGATTATTGCTCTACACGGTCCCATCACACACACCCGGGGTATGACACAGACTGAATCTCCCTCCACACCGTCCCGTCACACACTCCCGTGGTCAGACACAGAGTGATTATTCCTATACACGGTCCCATCAAACACTCCCGGGGTCAGACACAGAGTGAATCTCCCTCCACACCGTCCCATCACACTCTCCCGTGGTCAGACACAGTGTGATTATTCCTCTACACGGTCCCATCAAACACTCCCGGGGTCAGACATAGACTGAATCACCCTCCACACCGTCCCATCTCACACTCACGTGATCAGGCACAGAGTGATTAATCCTCTACACCGACGCATCACACACTCCCGTGATCAGACACAGAGTGATTAATCCTCTACACCGACGCATCACACACTCCCGTGGTCAAACACAGAGTGATTATTCCTCTACACGGTTCCATCGAACAATCCCGGGGTCAGAATCAGGGTGAATCTCCCTCCACACCGTCCCATCACACACTCCCGGGTGCAGACACAGAGTGATTATTGCTCTACACGGTCCCAACAAGCACTCCCGGGTGTCAGACACAGAGCGATTATTCCTCTGCACTGGACCATCAAACACTACGTGGGTCAGACACAGTGATTATTCCTCTGCACGGTCCCATCAAACACTCCCGGGGTCAGACACAGAGTGAATCTCCCTCCACGCCGTCCCATCACTCACTCCCGGGGTCAGACACAGAGTGATTATTCCTCTACACGGTACCATCAAACACTCCCGGGATCAGACACAGACTGATTATTCCTCTACACGGTCCTATCAATCACTCCCGGGGTCAGACACAGGGTGAATCTCCTTCAACACTGTCCCATCACACTCTGCCGGGGTCAGGCACACAGTGATTATTCATCTACACGGTGCCATCAAACACTCCCGGGGTCAGACACACTGTGAATCTCCCTCCACGCCGTCCCATCACGCACTCCCGGGGTCAGACACAGAGTGATTATTCTCTCCACGGTCCCATCAAACATTCCCGGGGTAAGAAACAGAGAGATTATTCCTCTACACGGTCCCATCACACACTCCCGTATTAAGACACAGACTGAATCTCCCTCCACACCGTACCAACACACTCTCCCGGGTCAGACACAGACTGATTTTTCCTTTACACGGTCCAATCACACACTCCCGGGGTCAGACACAGACTGAATCTCCCTCCGCTCCGTCCCATCATACAGTCCCGGGGTCAGACACAGTGTGATTATTCCTCCACACCGTCCCATCACAGACTCCCGGGGTCAGACACAGAGTGATTATTCCTCTACACGATCCCATCAAACACTGCCGGCGTCAGACACAGAGTGATTATTCCTCTACACGATCCCATCAAACATTCCCGGGGTAAGAAACAGAGAGATTATTCCTCTACACGGTCCCATCACACACTCCCGTATTAAGACACAGACTGAATCTCCCTCCACACGGTACCAACACACTCTCCCGGGTCAGATACAGACTGATTTTTCCTTTACACGGTCCAATCACACACTCCCGGGGTCAGACACAGACTGAATCTCCCTCCGCACCGTCCCATCATACTGTCCCGGGGTCAGACACAGAGTGATTATTCCTCCACACCGTCCCATCACAGACTCCCGGGGTCAGACACAGAGTGATTATTCCTCTACACGGTCCCATCAAACACTCCCGGGGTAAGACACAGAGTGATTATTCCTCTACACGTTCCCATCAAACACTCCCGGGGTCAGACACAGAGTGATTATTCCTCTACACGTTCCCATCACACACTCCCGTGGTCAGACACAGTGTGATTATTCCTCTACACGGTCCCATCAAACACTGCCGATGTCAGACACAGAGTGAATCACCCTCCACACCGTCCCATCACACTCTCCCGTGGTCAGACACAGTGTGATTATTGCTCTACACGGTCCCATCAAACGCTCCCGTGTGTCAGACACAGAGTGATTATTCCTCTGCACGGTCCCATGAAACACTCCCGGGATAGGACACAGAGTGAATCTCCGTCCACACCGTCCCAACACACACTCCCGGGGTCAGACAGAGTGATTATTCCTCTACACGGTCCCAGCAAACACTCCCGGGGTCAGACACAGAGTGAATCTCCATCCACATCGTCCCGTCACAAACTCGCGGGGTCAGACACAGAGTGATTATTCTTCTACACCGCACATCACACACACCCGGGGTCAGACACAGAGTGAATCTCCCTCCACACGGTCCCATCACACACTCCCTTTGTCATACACAGAGGGATTATTCCTCTACACGGTCCCATCAAACACTGCCGGGGTCACACACAGAGTGAATCTCCCTCCACACCGTCCCATCACACACTCCCTTTTTCAGACACAGAGTGATTATTCTTCTCCACGGTCCCATCAAACACTCCCGGGGTCAAACACAGAGTGATTATTGCTCTACACGGTCCCATCAAACGCTCCCGTGTGTCAGACACAGAGTGATTATTCCTCTGCACGGTCCCATGAAACACTCCCGGGATCGGACACAGAGTGAACATCCGTCCACACCGTCCCAACACACACTCCCGGGGTCAGACAGAGTGATTATTCCTCTACACGGTCCCAGCAAACACTCCCGGGGTCAGACACAGAGTGAATCTCCATCCACACCGTAACGTCACAAACTCGCGGGGTCAGACACAGAGTGATTATTCCTCTACACCGCACATCACACACACCCGGGGTCAGACACAGAGTGAATCTCCCTCCACACGGTCCCATCACACACTCCCTTTGTCATACACAGAGGGATTATTCCTCAACACGGTCCCATCAAACACTGCCGGGGTCACACACAGAGTGAATCTACCTCCACACGGTCCCATCACACACTCCCGTTTTCAGACACAGAGTGATTATTCTTCTCCACGGTCCCATCAAACACTCCCGGGGTCACACACAGAGTGATTATTGCTCTACACGGTCCCAGCTCACACTCCCGGGGTCAGACACAGAGTGCGTGTTCCTCTACAACGCCCATCACACACTCCCTGGGTCAGACACACAGGGAATCTCCCTGCAATTCGTCCCCTCACACACACCCGGGGTAAGACACAGACTGAATCTCCCTCCACACCGTACCAACACACACTCCCGTGGTCAGCCGCAGAGTGATTATTGCTCTACACGGTCCCATCACACACACCCGGGGTATGACACAGACTGAATCTTCCTGCACACCGTCCCGTCACACACTCCCGTGGTCAGACACAGAGTGATTATTCCTCTACACGGTCCCATCAAACACTCCCGGGGTCAGACACAGAGTGAATCTCCCTCCACACCGTCCCATCACACTCTCCCGTGGTCAGACACAGTGTGATTATTCCTCTACACCGTCCCATCAAACACTCTCGGGGTCAGACATAGACTGAATCACCCTCCAGACCGTCCCATCACACACTTCCGTGATCAGACACAGAGTGATTAATCCTCTACACCGACGGATCACACACTCCCGTGATCAGACACAGAGTGATTAATCCTCTACACCGACGCATCACACACTCCCGTGGTCAAACACAGAGTGATTATTCCTCTACACGGTTCCATCGAACACTCCCGGGGTCAGACACAGAGTGATTATTGCTCTACACGGTCCCAACAAACACTCCCGGGTGTCAGACGCAGAGCGATTATTCCTCTGCACTGTACCATCAAACACTACGTGGGTCCGACACAGTGATTATTCCTCTGCACGGTCCATCAAACACTCCCGGGGTCAGACACAGAGTGAATCTCCCTCCACGCCGTCCCATCACTCACTCCCGGGGTCAGACACAGAGAGATTATTCCTCTACACAGTGCCATCAAACACTCCCGGGGTCAGACACAGTCTGATTATTCCTCTACACGGTCCTATCAAACACTCCCGGGGTCAGACACAGGGTGAATCTCCTTCAACACTGTCCAATCACACTCTGCCGGGGTCAGGCACACAATGATTATTCCTCTACACCGACCCATCACACACTCCCGCGGTAAGACACAGACTGAATCTCCCTCCACACCGTCCCATCACACACTCCCGGGGTCAGACACAGAGTGATTATTCCTCTACACGGTTCCTTCGAACACTCCCGGGGTCAGAATCAGGGTGAATCTCCCTCCACACCGTCCCATCACACACTCCCGGGGTCAGACACAGAGTGATTATTGCTCTACACGGTCCCAACAAACACTCCCGGGGTCAGACACAGGGTGAATCTCCTTCAACACTGTCCAATCACACTCTGCCGGGGTCAGGCACACAATGATTATTCCTCTACACGGTCACATCAAACATTCCCGGGGTCAGAAACAGAGAGATTATTCCTCTACACGGTCCCATCACACACTCCCGGGGTCAGCCGCAGAGTGATTATTGCTCTACACGGTCCCATCACACACACCCGGGGTCAGAATCAGGGTGAATCTCCCTCCACACCGTCCCATCACCCACTCCCGGGGACAGACACAGAGTGATTATTGCTCTACACGGTCCCAACAAACACTCCCGGGTGTCAAACACAGAGCGATTATTCCTCTGCACTGTACCATCAAACACTACGTGGGTCAGACACAGTGATTATTCCTCTGCAAGGTCCCATCAAACACTCCCGGGGTCAGACACAGAGTGAATCCCCCTCCACGCCGTCCCATCACTCACTACCGGGGTCAGACACAGAGTGATTATTCCTCTACACGGTCCCATCAAACACTCCCGGGGTCAGACACAGAGTGAATCTCCTTCAACACTGTCCCATCACACTCTGCCGGGGTCAGGCACACAGTGATTATTCCTCTACACGGTCCCATCAAACACTCCCGGGGTCAGACACAGAATGAATATCCCTCCACGCCGTCCCATGACACACTCCCGGGGTCAGACACAGAGTGATTATTCCTCTACACGGTCCCATCAAACATTCCCGGGGTCAGAAACAGAGAGATTATTCCTCTACACGGTCCCATCACACACTCCCGGGGTAAGACACAGACTGAATCTCCCTCCACACCGTACCAACACACTCTCCCGGGTCAGACACAGACTGATTATTCCTCTACACGGTCCCATCTCACACTCCCGGGGTCAGACACAGACTGAATCTCCCTCCACGCCGTCCCATAATACAGTCCCTGGGTCAGACACAGAGTGATTATTCTTCTACACGGTCCAATCAAGCACTCCCGGGGTCTGCCGCAGAGTGATTATTGCTCTACACAGTCCCATCACACACACCCGGGGTATGACACAGACTGAATCTCCCTCCACACCGCCCCGTCACACACTCCCGTGGTCAGACACAGAGTGATTATTCCTATACACGGTCCCATCAAACACTCCCGGGGTCAGACACAGAGTGAATCTCCCTCCACACCGTCCCATCACACTCTCCCGTGGTCAGACACAGTGTGATTATTCCTCTACACGTTCCCATCAAACACTCCCGGGGTCAGACACAGAGTGATTATTCCTCTACACGTTCCCATCAAACACTCCCGGGGTCAGACACAGAGTGAATCTCCCACCACACCGTCCCATCACACACTCCCGTGGTCAGACACAGTGTGATTATTCCTCTACACGGTCCCATCAAACACTGCCGATGTCAGACACAGAGTGAATCTCCCTCCACACCGTCCCATTACACACTCCCTTTTTCAGACACAGAGTGATTATTCTTCTCCACGGTCCCATCAAACACTCCCGGGGTCAAACACAGAGTGATTATTGCTCTACACGGTCCCATCAAACGCTCCCGTGTGTCAGACACAGAGTGATTATTCCTCTGCACGGTCCCATGAAACACTCCCGGGATCGGACACAGAGTGAATCTCCGTCCACACCGTCCCAACACACTCTCCCGGGGTCAGACAGAGTGATTATTCCTCTACACGGTCCCAGCAAACACTCCCGGGGTCAGACACAGAGTGAATCTCCATCCACACCGTCCCGTCACAAACTCGCGGGGTCAGACACAGAGTGATTATTCTTCTACACCGCACATCACACACACCCGGGGTCAGACACAGAGTGAATCTCCCTCCACACGGTCCCATCACACACTCCCTTTGTCATACACAGAGGGATTATTCCTCTACACGGTCCCATCAAACACTGCCGGGGTCACACACAGAGTGAATCTCCCTCCACACCGTCCCATCACACACTCCCTTTTTCAGACACAGAGTGATTATTCTTCTCCACGGTCCCATCAAACACTCCCGGGGTCAAACACAGAGTGATTATTGCTCTACACGGTCCCATCAAACGCTCCCGTGTGTCAGACACAGAGTGATTATTCCTCTGCACGGTCCCATGAAACACTCCCGGGATCGGACACAGAGTGAATCTCCGTCCACACCGTCCCAACACACACTCCCGGGGTCTGACAGAGTGATTATTCCTCTACACGGTCCCAGCAAACACTCCCGGGGTCAGACACAGTGTGAATCTCCATCCACACCGTAACGTCACAAACTCGCGGGGTCAGACACAGAGTGATTATTCCTCTACACCGCACATCACACACACCCGGGGTCAGACACAGAGTGAATCTCCCTCCACACGGTCCCATCACACACTCCCTTTGTCATACACAGAGGGATTATTCCTCTACACGGTCCCATCAAACACTGCCGGGGTCACACACAGAGTGAATCTCCCTCCACACCGTCCCATCACACACTCCCTTTTTCAGACACAGAGTGATTATTCTTCTCCACGGTCCCATCAAACACTCCCGGGGTCAAACACAGAGTGATTATTGCTCTACACGGTCCCATCAAACGCTCCCGTGTGTCAGACACAGAGTGATTATTCCTCTGCACGGTCCCATGAAACACTCCCGGGATCGGACACAGAGTGAATCTCCGTCCACACCGTCCCAACACACACTCCCGGGGTCAGACAGAGTGATTATTCCTCTACACGGTCCCAGCAAACACTCCCGGGGTCAGACACAGTGTCAATCTCCATCCACACCGTAACGTCACAAACTCGCGGGGTCAGACACAGAGTGATTATTCCTCTACACCGCACATCACACACACCCGGGGTCAGACACAGAGTGAATCTCCCTCCACACGGTCCCATCACACACTCCCTTTGTCATACACAGAGGGATTATTCCTCAACACGGTCCCATCAAACACTGCCGGGGTCACACACAGAGTGAATCTTCCTCCACACGGTCCCATCACACACTCCCGTTTTCAGACACAGAGTGATTATTCTTCTCCACGGTCCCATCAAACACTCCCGGGGTCACACACAGAGTGATTATTGCTCTACACGGTCCCAGCTCACACTCCCGGGGTCAGACACAGAGTGCGTGTTCCTCTACAACGCCCATCACACACTCCCTGGGTCAGACACACAGGGAATCTCCCTGCAATTCGTCCCCTCACACACACCCGGGGTAAGACACAGACTGAATCTCCCTCCACACCGTACCAACGCACACTCCCGTGGTCAGCCGCAGAGTGATTATTGCTCTACACGGTCCCATCACACACACCCGGGGTATGACACAGACTGAATCTCCCTGCACACCGTCCCGTCACACACTCCCGTGGTCAGACACAGAGTGATTATTCCGCTACACGGTCCCATCAAACACTCCCGGGGTCAGACACAGAGTGAATCTCCCTCCACACCGTCCCATCACACTCTCCCGTGGTCAGACACAGTGTGATTATTCCTCTACACGGTCCCATCAAACACTCTCGGGGTCAGACATAGACTGAATCACCCTCCAGACCGTCCCATCACACACTCCCGTGATCAGACACAGAGTGATTAATCCTCTACACCGACGGATCACACACTCCCGTGATCAGACACAGAGTGATTAATCCTCTACACCGACGCATCACACACTCCCGTGGTCAAACACAGAGTGATTATTCCTCTACACGGTTCCATCGAACACTCCCGGGGTCAGACACAGAGTGATTATTGCTCTACACGGTCCCAACAAACACTCCCGGGTGTCAGACGCAGAGCGATTATTCCTCTGCACTGTACCATCAAACACTACGTGGGTCCGACACAGTGATTATTCCTCTGCACGGTCCATCAAACACTCCCGGGGTCAGACACAGAGTGAATCTCCCTCCACGCCGTCCCATCACTCACTCCCGGGGTCAGACACAGAGAGATTATTCCTCTACACAGTACCATCAAACACTCCCGGGGTCAGACACAGTCTGATTATTCCTCTACACGGTCCTATCAAACACTCCCGGGGTCAGACACAGGGTGAATCTCCTTCAACACTGTCCAATCACACTCTGCCGGGGTCAGGCACACAATGATTATTCCTCTACACCGACCCATCACACACTCCCGCGGTAAGACACAGACTGAATCTCCCTCCACACCGTACCAACACACTCTCCCGGGTCAGACACAGACTGATTATTCCTCTACACGGTTCCATCGAACACTCCCGGGGTCAGAATCAGGGTGAATCTCCCTCCACACCGTCCCATCACACACTCCCGGGGTCAGACACAGAGTGATTATTGCTCTACACGGTCCCAACAAACACTCCCGGGGTCAGACACAGGGTGAATCTCCTTCAACACTGTCCAATCACACTCTGCCGGGGTCAGGCACACAATGATTATTCCTCTACACGGTCACATCAAACATTACCGGGGTCAGAAACAGAGAGATTATTCCTCTACACGGTCCCATCACACACTCCCGGGGTCAGCCGCAGAGTGATTATTGCTCTACACGGTCCCATCACACACACCCGGGGTCAGAATCAGGGTGAATCTCCCTCCACACCGTCCCATCACCCACTCCCGGGGTCAGACACAGAGTGATTATTGCTCTACACGGTCCCAACAAACACTCCCGGGTGTCAAACACAGAGCGATTATTCCTCTGCACTGTACCATCAAACACTACGTGGGTCAGACACAGTGATTATTCCTCTGCACGGTCCCATCAAACACTCCCGGGGTCAGACACAGAGTGAATCCCCCTCCACGCCGTCCCATCACTCACTACCGGGGTCAGACACAGAGTGATTATTCCTCTACACGGTCCCATCAAACACTCCCGGGGTCAGACACAGAGTGAATCTCCTTCAACACTGTCCCATCACACTCTGCCGGGGTCAGGCACACAGTGATTATTCCTCTACACGGTCCCATCAAACACTCCCGGGGTCAGACACAGAATGAATATCCCTCCACGCCGTCCCATGACACACTCCCGGGGTCAGACACAGAGTGATTATTCCTCTACACGGTCCCATCAAACATTCCCGGGGTCAGAAACAGAGAGATTATTCCTCTACACGGTCCCATCACACACTCCCGGGGTAAGACACAGACTGAATCTCCCTCCACACCGTACCAACACACTCTCCCGGGTCAGACACAGACTGATTATTCCTCTACACGGTCCCATCTCACACTCCCGGGGTCAGACACAGACTGAATCTCCCTCCACGCCGTCCCATAATACAGTCCCTGGGTCAGACACAGAGTGATTATTCTTCTACACGGTCCAATCAAGCACTCCCGGGGTCTGCCGCAGAGTGATTATTGCTCTACACGGTCCCATCACACACACCCGGGGTATGACACAGACTGAATCTCCCTCCACACCGCCCCGTCACACACTCCCGTGGTCAGACACAGAGTGATTATTCCTATACACGGTCCCATCAAACACTCCCTGGGTCAGACACAGAGTGAATCTCCCTCCACACCGTCCCATCACACTCTCCCGTGGTCAGACACAGTGTGATTATTCCTCTACACGTTCCCATCAAACACTCCCGGGGTCAGACACAGAGTGATTATTCCTCTACACGTTCCCATCAAACACTCCCGGGGTCAGACACAGAGTGAATCTCCCACCACACCGTCCCATCACACACTCCCGTGGTCAGACACAGTGTGATTATTCCTCTACACGGTCCCATCAAACACTGCCGATGTCAGACACAGAGTGAATCTCCCTCCACACCGTCCCATCACACACTCCCTTTTTCAGACACAGAGTGATTATTCTTCTCCACGGTCCCATCAAACACTCCCGGGGTCAAACACAGAGTGAATCTCCCTCCACACCGTCCCATCACACACTCCCTTTTTCAAACACAGAGTGATTATTGCTCTACACGGTCCCATCAAACGCTCCCGTGTGTCAGACACAGAGTGATTATTCCTCTGCACGGTCCCATGAAACACTCCCGGGATCGGACACAGAGTGAATCTCCGTCCACACCGTCCCAACACACACTCCCGGGGTCAGACAGAGTGATTATTCCTCTACACGGTCCCAGCAAACACTCCCGGGGTCAGACACAGAGTGAATCTCCATCCACACCGTCCCGTCACAAACTCGCGGGGTCAGACACAGAGTGATTATTCCTCTACACCGCACATCACACACACCCGGGGTCAGACACAGAGTGAATCTCCCTCCACACGGTCCCATCACACACTCCCTTTGTCATACACAGAGGGATTATTCCTCAACACGGTCCCATCAAACACTGCCGGGGTCACACACAGAGTGAATCTTCCTCCACACGGTCCCATCACACACTCCCGTTTTCAGACACAGAGTGATTATTCTTCTCCACGGTCCCATCAAACACTCCCGGGGTCACACACAGAGTGATTATTGCTCTACACGGTCCCAGCTCACACTCCCGGGTTCAGACACAGAGTGCGTGTTCCTCTACAACGCCCATCACACACTCCCTGGGTCAGACACACAGGGAATCTCCCTGCAATTCGTCCCCTCACACACACCCGGGGTAAGACACAGACTGAATCTCCCTCCACACCGTACCAACACACACTCCCGTGGTCAGCCGCAGAGTGATTATTGCTCTACACGGTCCCATCACACACACCCGGGGTATGACACAGACTGAATCTCCCTGCACACCGTCCCGTCACACACTCCCGTGGTCAGACACAGAGTGATTATTCCTCTACACGGTCCCATCAAACACTCCCGGGGTCAGACACAGAGTGAATCTCCCTCCACACCGTCCCATCACACTCTCCCGTGGTCAGACACAGTGTGATTATTCCTCTACACGGTCCCATCAAACACTCTCGGGGTCAGACATAGACTGAATCACCCTCCAGACCGTCCCATCACACACTCCCGTGATCAGACACAGAGTGATTAATCCTCTACACCGACGGATCACACACTCCCGTGATCAGACACAGAGTGATTAATCCTCTACACCGACGCATCACACACTCCCGTGGTCAAACACAGAGTGATTATTCCTCTACACGGTTCCATCGAACACTCCCGGGGTCAGACACAGAGTGATTATTGCTCTACACGGTCCCAACAAACACTCCCGGGTGTCAGACGCAGAGCGATTATTCCTCTGCACTGTACCATCAAACATTACGTGGGTCCGACACAGTGATTATTCCTCTGCACGGTCCATCAAACACTCCCGGGGTCAGACACAGAGTGAATCTCCCTCCACGCCGTACCAACACACTCTCCCGGGTCAGACACAGACTGATTATTCCTCTACACGGTTCCATCGAACACTCCCGGGGTCAGAATCAGGGTGAATCTCCCTCCACACCGTCCCATCACACACTCCCGGGGTCAGACACAGAGTGATTATTGCTCTACACGGTCCCAACAAACACTCCCGGGGTCAGACACAGGGTGAATCTCCTTCAACACTGTCCAATCACACTCTGCCGGGGTCAGGCACACAATGATTATTCCTCTACACGGTCACATCAAACATTCCCGGGGTCAGAAACAGAGAGATTATTCCTCTACACGGTCCCATCACACACTCCCGGGGTCAGCCGCAGAGTGATTATTGCTCTACACGGTCCCATCACACACACCCGGGGTCAGAATCAGGGTGAATCTCCCTCCACACCGTCCCATCACCCACTCCCGGGGTCAGACACAGAGTGATTATTGCTCTACACGGTCCCAACAAACACTCCCGGGTGTCAAACACAGAGCGATTATTCCTCTGCACTGTACCATCAAACACTACGTGGGTCAGACACAGTGATTATTCCTCTGCACGGTCCCATCAAACACTCCCGGGGTCAGACACAGAGTGAATCCCCCTCCACGCCGTCCCATCACTCACTACCGGGGTCAGACACAGAGTGATTATTCCTCTACACGGTCCCATCAAACACTCCCGGGGTCAGACACAGAGTGAATCTCCTTCAACACTGTCCCATCACACTCTGCCGGGGTCAGGCACACAGTGATTATTCCTCTACACGGTCCCATCAAACACTCCCGGGGTCAGACACAGAATGAATATCCCTCCACGCCGTCCCATGACACACTCCCGGGGTCAGACACAGAGTGATTATTCCTCTACACGGTCCCATCAAACATTCCCGGGGTCAGAAACAGAGAGATTATTCCTCTACACGGTCCCATCACACACTCCCGGGGTAAGACACAGACTGAATCTCCCTCCACACCGTACCAACACATTCTCCCGGGTCAGACACAGACTGATTATTCCTCTACACGGTCCCATCACACACTCCCGGGGTCAGACACAGACTGAATCTCCCTCCACGCCGTCCCATAATACAGTCCCTGGGTCAGACACAGAGTGATTATTCTTCTACACGGTCCAATCAAGCACTCCCGGGGTCTGCCGCAGAGTGATTATTGCTCTACACGGTCCCATCACACACACCCGGGGTATGACACAGACTGAATCTCCCTCCACACCGTCCCGTCACACACTCCCGTGGTCAGACACAGAGTGATTATTCCTATACACGGTCCCATCAAGCACTCCCGGGGTCAGACACAGAGTGAATCTCCCTCCACACCGTCCCATCACACTCTCCCGTGGTCAGACACAGTGTGATTATTCCTCTACACGGTCCCATCAAACACTCCCGGGGTCAGACATAGACTGAATCACCCTCCACACCGTCCCATCTCACACTCCCGTGATCAGGCACAGAGTGATTAATCCTCTACACCGACGAATCACTCACTGCCGTGGTCAAACACAGAGTGATTATTCCTCTACACGGTTCCATCGAACACTCCCGGGGTCAGAATCAGGGTGAATCTCCCTCCACACCGTCCCATCACACACTCCCGGGTGCAGACACAGAGTGATTATTGCTCTACACGGTCCCAACAAGCACTCCCGGGTGTCAGACACAGAGCGATTATTCCTCTGCACTGGACCATCAAATACTACGTGGGTCAGACACAGTGATTATTCCTCTGCACGGTCCCATCAAACACTCCCGGGGTCAGACACAGAGTGAATCTCCCTCCACGCCGTCCCATCACTCACTCCCGGGGTCAGACACGGAGTGATTATTCCTCTACACGGTACCATCAAACACTCCCGGGGTCAGACACAGACTGATTATTCCTCTACACGGTCCTATCAATCACTCCCGGGGTCAGACACAGGGTGATTCTCCTTCAACACTGTCCCATCACACTCTGCCGGGGTCAGGCACACAGTGATTATTCCTCTACACGGTCCCATCAAACACTCCCGGGGTCAGACACACAGTGAATCTCCCTCCACGCCGTCCCATCACGCACTCCCGGGGTCAGACACAGAGTGATTATTCCTCTACACGATCCCATCAAACATTCCCGGGGTAAGAAACAGAGAGATTATTCCTCTACACGGTCCCATCACACACTCCCGTATTAAGACACAGACTGAATCTCCCTCCACACCGTACCAACACACTCTCCCGGGTCAGACACAGACTGATTTTTCCTTTACACGGTCCAATCACACACTCCCGGGGTCAGACACAGACTGAATCTCCCTCCGCACCGTCCCATCATACAGTCCCGGGGTCAGACACAGAGTGATTATTCCTCCACGTCGTCCCATCACAGACACCCGGGGTCAGACACAGAGTGATTATTCCTCTGCACTCTCCCATCATCACTGCCGGCGTCAGACACAGAGTGATTATTCCTCTACACGATCCCATCAAACATTCCCGGGGTAAGAAACAGAGAGATTATTCCTCTACACGGTCCCATCACACACTCCCGTATTAAGACACAGACTGAATCTCCCTCCACACCGTCCCATCATACAGTCCCGCGGTCAGACACAGAGTGATTATTCCTCTACACGGTCCCATCACACACTCCCGGGGTCAGACACAGACTGAATCTCCCTCCACGCCGTCCCATCATACAGTCCCTGGGTCAGACACAGAGTGATTATTCTTCTACACGGTCCAATCAAGCACTCCCGGGGTCAGCCGCAGAGTGATTATTGCTCTACACGGTCCCATCACACACACCCGGGGTATGACACAGACTGAATCTCCCTCCACACCGTCCCGTCACACACTCCCGTGGTCAGACACAGAGTGATTATTCCTATACACGGTCCCATCAAACACTCCCGGGGTCAGACACTGAGTGAATCTCCCTCCACACCGTCCCATCACACTCTCCCGTGGTCAGACACAGTGTGATTATTCCTCTACACGGTCCCATCAAACACTCCCGGGGTCAGACATAGACTGAATCACCCTCCACTCCGTCCCATCTCACACTCCCGTGATCAGGCACAGAGTGATTAATCCTCTACACCGACGCATCACACACTCCCGTGGTCAAACACAGAGTGATTATTCCTCTACACGGTTCCATCGAACACTCCCGGGGTCAGAATCAGGGTGAATCTCCCTCCACACCGTCCCATCACACACTCCCGGGTGCAGACACAGAGTGATTATTGCTCTACACGGTCCCAACAAGCACTCCCGGGTGTCAGACAAAGAGCGATTATTCCTCTGCACTGGACCATCAAACACTACGTGGGTCAGACACAGTGATTATTCCTCTGCACGGTCCCATCAAACACTCCCGGGTTCAGACACAGAGTGAATCTCCCTCCACGCCGTCCCATCACTCACTCCCGGGGTCAGACACAGAGTGATTATTCCTCTACACGGTACCATCAAACACTCCCGGGGTCAGACACAGACTGATTATTCCTCTACACGGTCCTATCAATCACTCCCGGGGTCAGACACAGGGTGAATCTCCTTCAACACTGTCCCATCACACTCTGCCGGGGTCAGGCACACAGTGATTATTCCTCTACACGGTCCCATCAAACACTCCCGGGGTCAGACACACAGTGAATCTCCCTCCACGCCGTCCCATCACGCACTCCCGGGGTCAGACAAAGAGTGATTATTCCTCTACACGATCCCATCAAACATTCCCGGGGTAAGAAACAGAGAGATTATTCCTCTACACGGTCCCATCACACACTCCCGTATTAAGACACAGACTGAATCTCCCTCCACACCGTACCAACACACTCTCCCGGGTCAGGCACACAGTGATTATTCCTCTACACGGTCCCATCAAACACTCCCGGGGTCAGACACACAGTGAATCTCCCTCCACGCCGTCCCATCACGCACTCCCGGGGTCAGACACAGAGTGATTATTCCTCCACGTCGTCCCATCACAGACTCCCGGGGTCAGACACAGAGTGATTATTCCTCTACACTGTCCCATCAAACACTGCCGGCGTCAGACACAGAGTGATTATTCCTCTACACGATCCCATCAAACATTCCCGGGGTAAGAAACAGAGAGATTATTCCTCTACACGGTCCCATCACACACTCCCGTATTAAGACACAGACTGAATCTCCCTCCACACCGTACCAACACACTCTCCCGGGTCAGGCACACAGTGATTATTCCTCTACACGGTCCCATCAAACACTCCCGGGGTCAGACACACAGTGAATCTCCCTCCACGCCGTCCCATCACGCACTCCCGGGGTCAGACACAGAGTGATTATTCCTCTACACGATCCCATCAAACATTCCCGGGGTAAGAAACAGAGAGATTATTCCTCTACACGGTCCAATCACACACTCCCGGGGTCAGACACAGACTGAATCTCCCTCCGCACCGTCCCATCATACAGTCCCGGGGTCAGACACAGAGTGATTATTCCTCCACACCGTCCCATCACAGACTCCCGGGGTCAGACACAGACTGATTATTCCTCTACACGGTCCCATCAAACACTGCCGGCGTCAGACACAGAGTGATTATTCCTCTACACGATCCCATCAAACATTCCCGGGGTAAGAAACAGAGAGATTATTCCTCTACACGGTCCCATCACACACTCCCGTATTAAGACACAGACTGAATCTCCCTCCACACCGTACCAACACACTCTCCCGGGTCAGACACAGACTGATTTTTCCTTTACACGGTCCAATCACACACTCCCGGGGTCAGACACAGACTGAATTTCCCTCCGCACCGTCCCATCATACAGTCCCGGGGTCAGACACAGAGTGATTATTCCTCCACACCGTCCCATCACAGACTCCCGGGGTCAGACACAGAGTGATTATTCCTCTACACGGTCCCATCAAACACTCCCGGGGTAAGACACAGAGTGATTATTCCTCTACACGTTCCCATCAAACACTCCCGGGGTCAGACACAGAGTGATTATTCCTCTACACGTTCCCATCAAACACTCCCGGGGTCAGACACAGAGTGAATCTCCCACCACACCGTCCCATCACACACTCCCGTGGTCAGACACAGTGTGATTATTCCTCTACACGGTCCCATCAAACACTGCCGATGTCAGACACAGAGTGAATCTCCCTCCACACCGTCCCATCACACACTCCCTTTTTCAGACACAGAGTGATTATTCTTCTCCACGGTCCCATCAAACACTCCCGGGGTCAAACACAGAGTGATTATTGCTCTACACGGTCCCATCAAACGCTCCCGTGTGTCAGACACAGAGTGATTATTCCTCTGCACGGTCCCATGAAACACTCCCGGGATCGGACACAGAGTGAATCTCCGTCCACACCGTCCCAACACACACTCCCGGGGTCAGACAGAGTGATTATTCCTCTGCACTGGACCATCAAACACTACGTGGGTCAGACACAGTGATTATTCCTCTGCACGGTCCCATCAAACACTCCCGGGGTCAGACACAGAGGGAATCTCCCTCCACGCCGTCCCATCACTCACTCCCGGGGTCAGACACAGAGTGATTATTCCTCTACACGGTACCATCAAACACTCCCGGGGTCAGACACAGACTGATTATTCCTCTACACGGTCCTATCAATCACTCCCGGGGTCAGACACAGGGTGAATCTCCTTCAACACTGTCCCATCACACTCTGCCGGGGTCAGGCACACAGTGATTATTCCTCTACACGGTCCCATCAAACACTCCCGGGGTCAGACACACAGTGAATCTCCCTCCACGCCGTCCCATCACGCACTCCCGGGGTCAGACAAAGAGTGATTATTCCTCTACACGATCCCATCAAACATTCCCGGGGTAAGAAACAGAGAGATTATTCCTCTACACGGTCCCATCACACACTCCCGTATTAAGACACAGACTGAATCTCCCTCCACACCGTACCAACACACTCTCCCGGGTCAGGCACACAGTGATTATTCCTCTACACGGTCCCATCAAACACTCCCGGGGTCAGACACACAGTGAATCTCCCTCCACGCCGTCCCATCACGCACTCCCGGGGTCAGACACAGAGTGATTATTCCTCTACACGATCCCATCAAACATTCCCGGGGTAAGAAACAGAGAGATTATTCCTCTACACGGTCCCATCACACACTCCCGTATTAAGACACAGACTGAATCTCCATCCACACCGTACCAACACACTCTCCCGGGTCAGACACAGACTGATTTTTCCTTTACACGGTCCAATCACACCCTCCCGGGGTCAGACACAGACTGAATCTCCCTCCGCACCGTCCCATCATACAGTCCCGGGGTCAGACACAGAGTGATTATTCCTCCACGTCGTCCCATCACAGACTCCCGGGGTCAGACACAGAGTGATTATTCCTCTACACTGTCCCATCAAACACTGCCGGCGTCAGACACAGAGTGATTATTCCTCTACACGATCCCATCAAACATTCCCGGGGTAAGAAACAGAGAGATTATTCCTCTACACGGTCCCATCACACACTCCCGTATTAAGACACAGACTGAATCTCCCTCCACACCGTACCAACACACTCTCCCGGGTCAGGCACACAGTGATTATTCCTCTACACGGTCCCATCAAACACTCCCGGGGTCAGACACACAGTGAATCTCCCTCCACGCCGTCCCATCACGCACTCCCGGGGTCAGACACAGAGTGATTATTCCTCTACACGATCCCATCAAACATTCCCGGGGTAAGAAACAGAGAGATTATTCCTCTACACGGTCCAATCACACACTCCCGGGGTCAGACACAGACTGAATCTCCCTCCGCACCGTCCCATCATACAGTCCCGGGGTCAGACACAGAGTGATTATTCCTCCACACCGTCCCATCACAGACTCCCGGGGTCAGACACAGACTGATTATTCCTCTACACGGTCCCATCAAACACTGCCGGCGTCAGACACAGAGTGATTATTCCTCTACACGATCCCATCAAACATTCCCGGGGTAAGAAACAGAGAGATTATTCCTCTACACGGTCCCATCACACACTCCCGTATTAAGACACAGACTGAATCTCCCTCCACACCGTACCAACACACTCTCCCGGGTCAGACACAGACTGATTTTTCCTTTACACGGTCCAATCACACACTCCCGGGGTCAGACACAGACTGAATTTCCCTCCGCACCGTCCCATCATACAGTCCCGGGGTCAGACACAGAGTGATTATTCCTCCACACCGTCCCATCACAGACTCCCGGGGTCAGACACAGAGTGATTATTCCTCTACACGGTCCCATCAAACACTCCCGGGGTAAGACACAGAGTGATTATTCCTCTACACGTTCCCATCAAACACTCCCGGGGTCAGACACAGAGTGATTATTCCTCTACACGTTCCCATCAAACACTCCCGGGGTCAGACACAGAGTGAATCTCCCACCACACCGTCCCATCACACACTCCCGTGGTCAGACACAGTGTGATTATTCCTCTACACGGTCCCATCAAACACTGCCGATGTCAGACACAGAGTGAATCTCCCTCCACACCGTCCCATCACACACTCCCTTTTTCAGACACAGAGTGATTATTCTTCTCCACGGTCCCATCAAACACTCCCGGGGTCAAACACAGAGTGATTATTGCTCTACACGGTCCCATCAAACGCTCCCGTGTGTCAGACACAGAGTGATTATTCCTCTGCACGGTCCCATGAAACACTCCCGGGATCGGACACAGAGTGAATCTCCGTCCACACCGTCCCAACACACACTCCCGGGGTCAGACAGAGTGATTATTCCTCTACACGGTCCCAGCAAACACTCCCGGGGTCAGACACAGAGTGAATCTCCATCCACACCGTCCCGTCACAAACTCCCGGGGTCAGACACAGAGTGATTATTCCTCTACACCGCACATCACACACACCCGGGGTCAGACACAGAGTGAATCTCCCTCCACACGGTCCCATCACACACTCCCTTTGTCATACACAGAGGGATTATTCCTCAACACGGTCCCATCAAACACTGCCGGAGTCACACACAGAGTGAATCTTCCTCCACACGGTCCCATCACACACTCCCGTTTTCAGACACAGAGTGATTATTCTTCTCCACGGTCCCATCAAACACTCCCGGGGTCAGACACAGAGTGATTATTGCTCTACACGGTCCCAGCTCACACTCCCGGGGTCAGACACAGAGTGCGTGTTCCTCTACAACGCCCATCACACACTCCCTGGGTCAGACACACAGGGAATCTCCCTGCAATTCGTCCCCTCACACACACCCGGGGTAAGACACAGACTGAATCTCCCTCCACACCGTCCCATCACACACTCCCGTGGTCAGACACAGAGTGATTAATCCTCTACACCGACGCATCACACACTCCCGTGGTCAAACACAGAGTGATTATTCCTCTACACGGTTCCATCGAACACTCACGGGGTCAGAATCAGGGTGAATCTCCCTCCACACCGTCCCATCACCCACTCCCGGGGTCAGACACAGAGCGATTATTCCTCTGCACTGTACCATCAAACACTACGTGGGTCAGACACAGTGATTATTCCTCTGCACGGTCCCATCAAACACTCCCGGGGTCAGACACAGAGTGAATCTCCCTCCACGCCGTCCCATCACTCACTCCCGGGGTCAGACACAGAGTGATTATTCCTCTGCACGGTACCATCAAACACTCCCGGGGTCAGACACAGACTGATTATTCCTCTACACGGTCCCATCAAACACTCCCGGGGTCAGACACAGAGTGAATCTCAATCCTCACCGTCCAATCACAGACTCCCGGGGTCAGACAAAGAGAGATTATTCCTCTACACGGTACCATCAAACACTGCCGGGGTCAGACACAGAGTGAATCTCCCTCCACACCGTCCCATCACACACTCCCGGGGTAAGACACAGACTGAATCTCCCTCCACACCATACCAACACACTCTCCGGGTCAGACACAGACTGATTATTCCTCTACACGGTCCCATCACACACTCCCGGGGTCAGACACAGACTGAATCTCCCTCCACACCGTCCCATCACACACTCCCGGGGTAAGACACAGACTGAATCTCCCTCCACACCATACCAACACACTCTCCGGGTCAGACACAGAGTGATTATTCCTCTACACGGTCCCATCAAACGCTCCCGTGTGTCAGACACAGAGTGATTATTCCTCTACACGGTCCCATGAAACACTCCCGGGGTCGGACACTGAGTGAATCTCCGTCCACACCGTCCCAACACACACTCCCTGGGTCATACACAGAGGGATTATTCCTCAACACGGTCCCATCAAACACTGCCGGGGTCAGACACAGAGTGAATCTTCCTCCACACCGTCCCATCACACACTCCCGGGGTCAGACACAGAGTGATTATTCCTCTAAACGGTCCCATCAAACAGTGCCGGCGTCAGACACAGAGTGAATCTCCCTCCACACCGCCCCATCACACACTCCCGTTTTCAGACACAGAGTGATTATTCTTCTCCACGGTCCCATCAAACACTCCCGGGGTCAGACACAGAGTGATTATTGCACTACACGGTCCCAGCTCACACTCCCGGGTTCAGACACAGAGTGAATGTTCCTCTGCAACGCCCATCACACACTCCCTGGGTCAGACACAGGGAGAATCTCCCTGCAAATCGTCCCATCACACACACCCGGGGTAAGACACAGACAGAATCTCCCTCCACACCGTACCAACACACTCTCCCGGGGTCAGACACAGACTGAATCTCCCTCCACACCGTCCCATCATACAGTCCCGCGGTCAGACACAGAGTGATTATTCTGCTACACGGTCCAATCAAACACTCCCGGGGTCAGAGACAGAGTGATTATTCCTCTACACGGTCCCATCAAACACTGCCGGCGTCAGACACAGAGTGAATCTCCCTCCACACCGTCCCATCACACACTCCCGGGGTAAGACACAGACTGAATCTCCCTCCACACAGTACCAACACACTCTTCCGGGTCAGACACAGACTGATTATTCCTCTACACGGTCCCATCACACACACCCGGGGTCAGACACAGACTGAATCTCCCTCCACACCATACCAACACACTCTCCCGGGTCAGACACAGACTGATTATTCCTCTACACGGTCCCATCAAATACTCCCGGGTTCAGACACAGAGTCATTATTCCTCTACACGGTCACATCACACACTCCCGGTGTCAGACACTGTGTGAATCTCCTTCCACACCGTCCCATCACACTCTCCCGGGGTCAGACACAGAGTGATTATTCCTCTACACGGTCCCATCAAACGCTCCCGTGTGTCAGACACAGAGTGATTATTCCTCTACACGGTCCCATGAAACACTCCCGGGGTCGGACACTGAGTGAATCTCCGTCCACACCGTCCCAACACAAACTCCCGGGTGTCAAACACAGAGCGATTATTCCTCTGCACTGTACCATCAAACACTTCGTGGATCAGACACAGTGATTATTCCTCTGCACGGTCCCATCAAACACTCCCGGGGTCAGACACAGAGTGAATCCCCCTCCACGCCGTCCCATCACTCACTACCGGGGTCAGACACAGAGTGATTATTCCTCTACACGGTACCATCAAACACTCCCGGGGTCAGACACAGACTGATTATTCCTCTACACGGTCCCATCAAACACTCCCGGGGTCAGACACCGAGTGAATCTCCTTCAACACTGTCCCATCACACTCTGCCGGGGTCAGGCACACAGTGATTATTCCTCTACACGGTCCCATCACACATTCCCGGGGTCAGACACAGAGTGATTATTCCTCTACACGGTCCCATCAAACACTCCCGGGGTCAGACACAGAATGAATATCCCTCCACGCCGTCCCATGACACACTCCCGGGGTCAGACAAAGAGTGATTATTCCTCTACACGGTCCCATCAAACATTCCCGGGGTCAGAAACAGAGAGATTATTCCTCTACACGGTCCCATCACACACTCCCGGGGTAAGACACAGACTGAATCTCCCTCCACACCGTACCAACACACTCTCCCGGGTCAGACACAGACTGATTATTCCTCTACACGGTCCCATCACACACTCCCGGGGTCAGACACAGACTGAATCTCCCTCCACGCCGTCCCATCATACAGTCCCTGGGTCAGACACAGAGTGATTATTCTTCTACACGGTCCAATCAAGCACTCCCGGGGTCAGCCGCAGAGTGATTATTCCTCTACACGGTACAATCAAACACTCCCGGGGTCAGACACATAGAGATTATTGCTCTACTCGGTCCCATCACACACTCCCGTTTTCAGACACAGAGTGATTATTCTTCTCCAAGGTCCCATCAAACACTCCCGGGGTCACACACAGAGTGATTATTGCTCTACACGGTCCCATCACACACTCCCGGGTTCAGACACAGAGTGATTATTGCTCTACACGGTCCCATCAAACACTCCCGGGGTCACACACAGAGTGATTATTGCTCTACACTGTCCCAGCTCACACTCCCGGGGTCAGACACAGAGTGCGTGTTCCTCTACAACGCCCATCACACACTCCCTGGGTCAGACACACAGGGAATCTCCCTGCAATTCGTCCCCTCACACACACTCGGGGTAAGACACAGACTGAATCTCCCTCCACACCGTACCAACACACACTCCCGTGGTCAGCCGCAGAGTGATTATTCCTCTACACCGCCCATCACACTCTCCCGGGGTCAGACACAGAGTGAATCTCCCTCCACACCGTCCCATCACACACTCCCGTGGTCAGACACAGAGTGATTAATCCTCTACACCGACGCATCACACACTCCCGTGGTCAAACACAGAGTGATTATTCCTCTACACGGTTCCATCGAACACTCACGGGGTCAGAATCAGAGTGAATCTCCCTCCACACCGTCCCATCACCCACTCCCGGGGTCAGACACAGAGCGATTATTCCTCTGCACTGTACCATCAAACACTACGTGGGTCAGACACAGTGATTATTCCTCTGCACGGTCCCATCAAACACTCCCGGGGTCAGACACAGAGTGAATCTCCCTCCACGCCGTCCCATCACTCACTCCCGGGGTCAGACACAGAGTGATTATTCCTCTACACGGTACCATCAAACACTCCCGGGGTCAGACACAGACTGATTATTCCTCTACACGGTCCCATCAAACACTCCCGGGGTCAGACACAGAGTGAATCTCAATCCTCACCGTCCAATCACAGACTCCCGGGGTCAGACAAAGAGAGATTATTCCTCTACACGGTACCATCAAACACTGCCGGGGTCAGACACAGAGTGAATCTCCCTCCACACCGTCCCATCACACACTCCGGGGGTAAGACACAGACTGAATCTCCCTCCACACCATACCAACACACTCTCCGGGTCAGACACAGACTGATTATTCCTCTACACGGTCCCATCACACACTCCCGGGGTCAGACACAGACTGAATCTCCCTCCACACCGTCCCATCACACACTCCCGGGGTAAGACACAGACTGAATCTCCCTCCACACCATACCAACACACTCTCCCGGGTCAGACACAGACTGATTATTCCTCTACACGGTCCCATCAAACACTCCCGGGGTCAGACACAGACTGATTATTCCTCTACACGGTCCCATCAAATAATCCCGGGTTCAGACACAGAGTCATTATTCCTCTACACGGTCACATCACACACTCCCGGTGTCAGACACTGTGTGAATCTCCTTCCACACCGTCCCATCACACTCTCCCGGGGTCAGACACAGAGTGATTATTCCTCTACACGGTCCCATCAAACGCTCCCGTGTGTCAGACACAGAGTGATTATTCCTCTACACGGTCCCATGAAACACTCCCGGGGTCGGACACTGAGTGAATCTCCGTCCACACCGTCCCAACACACACTCCCTGGGTCATACACAGAGGGATTATTCCTCAACACGGTCCCATCAAACACTGCCGGGGTCAGACACAGAGTGAATCTTCCTCCACACCGTCCCATCACACACTCCCGGGGTCAGACACAGAGTGATTATTCCTCTAAACGGTCCCATCAAACAGTGCCGGCGTCAGACACAGAGTGAATCTCCCTCCACACCGCCCCATCACACACTCCCGTTTTCAGACACAGAGTGATTATTCTTCTCCACGGTCCCATCAAACACTCCCGGGGTCAGACACAGAGTGATTATTGCACTACACGGTCCCAGCTCACACTCCCGGGTTCAGACACAGAGTGAATGTTCCTCTACAACGCCCATCACACACACCCTGGGTCAGACACAGAGAGAATCTCCCTGCAAATCGTCCCATCACACACACCCGGGGTAAGACACAGACAGAATCTCCCTCCACACCGTACCAACACACTCTCCCGGGGTCAGACACAGACTGAATCTCCCTCCACACCGTCCCATCATACAGTCCCGCGGTCAGACACAGAGTGATTATTCTGCTACACCGTCCAATCAAACACTCCCGGGGTCAGAGACAGAGTGATTATTCCTCTACACGGTCCCATCAAACACTGCCGGCGTCAGACACAGAGTGAATCTCCCTCCACACCGTCCCATCACACACTCCCGGGGTAAGACACAGACTGAATCTCCCTCCACACAGTACCAACACACTCTTCCGGGTCAGACACAGACTGATTATTCCTCTACACGGTCCCATCACACACACCCGGGGTCAGACACAGACTGAATCTCCCTCCACACCATACCAACACACTCTCCCGGGTCAGACACAGACTGATTATTCCTCTACACGGTCCCATCAAATACTCCCGGGTTCAGACACAGAGTCATTATTCCTCTACACGGTCCCATCAAACGCTCCCGTGTGTCAGACACAGAGTGATTATTCCTCTACACGGTCACATCACACACTCCCGGTGTCAGACACTGTGTGAATCTCCTTCCACACCGTCCCATCACACTCTCCCGGGGTCAGACACAGAGTGATTATTCCTCTACACGGTCCCATCAAACGCTCCCGTGTGTCAGACACAGAGTGATTATTCCTCTACACGGTCCCATGAAACACTCCCGGGGTCGGTCACTGAGTGAATCTCCGTCCACACCGTCCCAACACACACTCCCGGGTGTCAAACACAGAGCGATTATTCCTCTGCACTGTACCATCAAACACTTCGTGGATCAGACACAGTGATTATTCCTCTGCACGGTCCCATCAAACACTCCCGGGGTCAGACACAGAGTGAATCCCCCTCCACGCCGTCCCATCACTCACTACCGGGGTCAGACACAGAGTGATTATTCCTCTACACGGTACCATCAAACACTCCCGGGGTCAGACACAGACTGATTATTCCTCTACACGGTCCCATCAAACACTCCCGGGGTCAGACACCGAGTGAATCTCCTTCAACACTGTCCCATCACACTCTGCCGGGGTCAGGCACACAGTGATTATTCCTCTACACGGTCCCATCAAACACTCCCGGGGTCAGACACAGAATGAATATCCCTCCACGCCGTCCCATGACACACTCCCGGGGTCAGACACAGAGTGATTATTCCTCTACACGGTCCCATCAAACATTCCCGGGGTCAGAAACAGAGAGATTATTCCTCTACACGGTCCCATCACACACTCCCGGGGTAAGACACAGACTGAATCTCCCTCCACACCGTACCAACACACTCTCCCGGGTCAGACACAGACTGATTATTCCTCTACACGGTCCCATCACACACTCCCGGGGTCAGACACAGACTGAATCTCCCTCCACGCCGTCCCATCATACAGTCCCTGGGTCAGACACAGTGTGATTATTCTTCTACACGGTCCAATCAAGCACTCCTGGGGTCAGCCGCAGAGTGATTATTGCTCTACACGGTCCCATCACACACACCCGGGGTATGACACAGACTGAATCTCCCTCCACACCGTCCCGTCACACACTCCCGTGGTCAGACACAGAGTGATTATTCCTATACACGGTCCAATCAAACACTCCCGGGGTCAGACACAGAGTGAATCTCCCTCCACACCGTCCCATCACACTCTCCCGTGGTCAGACACAGTGTGATTATTCCTCTACACGGTCCCATCAAACACTCCCGGGGTCAGACATAGACTGAATCACCCTCCACACCGTCCCATCTCACACTCCCGTGATCAGGCACAGAGTGATTAATCCTCTACACCGACGCTTCACACACTCCCGTGATCAGACACAGAGTGATTAATCCTCTACACCGACGCATCACACACTCCCGTGGTCAAACACAGAGTGATTATTCCTCTACACGGTTCCATCGAACACTCCCGGGGTCAGAATCAGGGTGAATCTCCCTCCTCACCGTCCCATCACACACTCCCGGGTGCAGACACAGAGTGATTATTGCTCTACACGGTCCCAACAAGCACTCCCGGGTGTCAGACACAGAGCGATTATTCCTCTGCACGGTCCCATCAAACACTCCCGGGGTCAGACACAGAGTGAATCTCCCTCCACGCCGTCCCATCACTCACTCCCGGGGTCAGACACAGAGTGATTATTCCTCTACACGGTACCATCAAACACTCCCGGGGTCAGACACAGACTGATTATTCCTCTACACGGTCCTATCAATCACTCCCGGGGTCAGACACAGGGTGAATCTCCTTCAACACTGTCCCATCACACTCTGCCGGGGTCAGGCACACAGTGATTATTCCTCTACACGGTCCCATCAAACACTCCCGGGGTCAGACACACAGTGAATCTCCCTCCACGCCGTCCCATCACGCACTCCCGGGGTCAGACACAGAGTGATTATTCCTCTACACGATCCCATCAAACATTCCCGGGGTAAGAAACAGAGAGATTATTCCTCTACACGGTCCCATCACACACTCCCGTATTAAGACACAGACTGAATCTCCCTCCACACCGTATCAACACACTCTCCCGGGTCAGACACAGACTGATTTTTCCTTTACACGGTCCAATCACACACTCCCGGGGTCAGACACAGACTGAATCTCCCTCCGCACCGTCCCATCATACAGTCCCGGGGTCAGACACAGAGTGATTATTCCTCCACACCGTCCCATCACAGACTCCCGGGGTCAGACACAGAGTGATTATTCCTCTACACGGTCCCATCAAACACTGCCGGCGTCAGACACAGAGTGATTATTCCTCTACACGATCCCATCAAACATTCCCGGGGTAAGAAACAGAGAGATTATTCCTCTACACGGTCCCATCACACACTCCCGTATTAAGACACAGACTGAATCTCCCTCCACACCGTACCAACACACTCTCCCGGGTCAGACACAGACTGATTTTTCCTTTACACGGTCCAATCACACACTCCCGGGGTCAGACACAGACTGAATCTCCCTCCGCACCGTCCCATCATACAGTCCCGTGGTCAGACACAGAGTGATTATTCCTCCACACCGTCCCATCACAGACTCCCGGGGTCAGACACAGAGTGATTATTCCTCTACACGGTCCCATCAAACACTCCCGGGGTAAGACACAGAGTGATTATTCCTCTACACGTTCCCATCAAACACTCCCGGGGTCAGACACAGAGTGATTATTCCTCTACACGTTCCCATCAAACACTCCCGGGGTCAGACACAGAGTGAATCTCCCACCACACCGTCCCATCACACACTCCCGTGGTCAGACACAGTGTGATTATTCCTCTACACGGTCCCATCAAACACTGCCGATGTCAGACACAGAGTGAATCTCCCTCCACACCGTCCCATCACACACTCCCTTTTTCAGACACAGAGTGATTATTCTTCTCCACGGTCCCATCAAACACTCCCGGGGTCAAACACAGAGTGATTATTGCTCTACACGGTCCCATCAAACGCTCCCGTGTGTCAGACACAGAGTGATTATTCCTCTGCACGGTCCCATGAAACACTCCCGGGATCGGACACAGAGTGAATCTCCGTCCACACCGTCCCAACACACACTCCCGGGGTCAGACAGAGTGATTATTCCTCTACACGGTCCCAGCAAACACTCCCGGGGTCAGACACAGAGTGAATCTCCATCCACACCGTCCCGTCACAAACTCCCGGGGTCAGACACAGAGTGATTATTCCTCTACACCGCACATCACACACACCCGGGGTCAGACACAGAGTGAATCTCCCTCCACACGGTCCCATCACACACTCCCTTTGTCATACACAGAGGGATTATTCCTCAACACGGTCCCATCAAACACTGCCGGGGTCACACACAGAGTGAATCTTCCTCCACACGGTCCCATCACACACTCCCGTTTTCAGACACAGAGTGATTATTCTTCTCCACGGTCCCATCAAACACTCCCGGGGTCACACACAGAGTGATTATTGCTCTACACGGTCCCAGCTCACACTCCCGGGGTCAGACACAGAGTGCGTGTTCCTCTACAACGCCCATCACACACTCCCTGGGTCAGACACACAGGGAATCTCCCTGCAATTCGTCCCCTCACACACACCCGGGGTAAGACACAGACTGAATCTCCCTCCACACCGTACCAACACACACTCCCGTGGTCAGCCGCAGAGTGATTATTCCTCTACACCGCCCATCACACTCTCCCGGGGTCAGACACAGAGTGAATCTCCCTCCACACCGTCCCATCACACACTCCCGTGGTCAGACACAGAGTGATTAATCCTCTACACCGACGCATCACACACTCCCGTGGTCAAACACAGAGTGATTATTCCTCTACACGGTTCCATCGAACACTCACGGGGTCAGAATCAGGGTGAATCTCCCTCCACACCGTCCCATCACCCACTCCCGGGGTCAGGCACAGAGTGATTATTGCTCTACACGGTCCCAACAAACACTCCCGGGTGTCAGACACAGAGCGATTATTCCTCTGCACTGTACCATCAAACACTACGTGGGTCAGACACAGTGATTATTCCTCTGCACGGTCCCATCAAACACTCCCGGGGTCAGACACAGAGTGAATCTCCCTCCACGCCGTCCCATCACTCACTCCCGGGGTCAGACACAGAGTGATTATTCCTCTACACGGTACCATCAAACACTCCCGGTGTCAGACACTGTGTGAATCTCCTTCCACACCGTCCCATCACACTCTCCCGGGGTCAGACACAGAGTGATTATTCCTCTACATTGTCCCATCCAAACGCTCCCGTGTGTCAGACACAGAGTGATTATTCCTCTACACGGTCCCATGAAACACTCCCGGGGTCGGACACTGAGTGAATCTCCGTCCACACCGTCCCTACACATACTCCCTGGGTCATACACAAAGGGATTATTCCTCAACACGGTCCCATCAAACACTGCCGGGGTCAGACACAGAGTGAATCTTCCTCCACACCGTCCCATCACACACTCCCGGGGTCAGACACAGAGTGATTATTCCTCTAAACGGTCCCATCAAACACTCCCGGTGTCAGACACAGAGTGATTATTGCACTACACGGTCCCAGCTCACACTCCCGGGTTCAGACACAGAGTGAATCTCCCTGCAAATCGTCCCATCACACACACCCGGGGTAAGACACATACTGAATCTCCCTCCACACCGTACCAACACACTCTCCCGGGGTCAGACACAGACTGAATCTCCCTCCACACCGTCCCATCATACAGTCCCGCGGTCAGACACAGAGTGATTATTCTGCTACACGGTCCAATCAAACACTCCCGGGGTCAGAGACAGAGTGATTATTCCTCTACACGGTCCAATCAAACACTCCCGGGGTCAGACACAGAGTGAATCTCCCTCCACACCGTCCCATCACACACTCCGGGGGTCAGACACAGAATGATTATTGATCTACACGGTCCCATCAAACACTGCCGGCGTCAGACACAGAGTGAATCTCCCTCCACACCGTCCCATCACACACTCCCGGGGTAAGACACAGACTGAATCTCCCTCCACACCATACCAACACACTCTCCCGGGTCAGACACAGACTGATTATTCCTCTACACGGTCCCATCAAATACTCCCGGGTTCAGACACAGAGTCATTATTCCTCTACACGGTCACATCACACACTCCCGGGGTCAGACAAAGAGTGATTATTCCTCTACACGGTCCCATCAAACGCTCCCGTGTGTCAGACACAGAGTGATTATTCCTCTACACGGTCCCATGAAACACTCCCGGTGTCAGACACTGTGTGAATCTCCTTCCACACCGTCCCATCACACTCTCCCGGGGTCAGACACAGAGTGATTATTCCTCTACACGGTCCCATCAAACGCTCCCGTGTGTCAGACACAGAGTGATTATTCCTCTACACGGTCCCATGAAACACTCCCGGGGTCGGACACTGAGTGAATCTCCGTCCACACCGTACCAACACACACTCCCTGGGTCATACACAGAGGGATTATTCCTCAACACGGTCCCATCAAACACTGCCGGGGTCAGACACAGAGTGAATCTTCCTCCACACCGTCCCATCATACACTCCCGGGGTCAGACACAGAGTGATTATTCCTCTAAACGGTCCCATCAAACACTGCCGGCGTCAGACACAGAGTGAATCTCCCTCCACACCGCCCCATCACACACTCCCGTTTTCAGACACAGAGTGATTATTCTTCTCCACGGTCCCATCAAACACTCCCGGGGTCAGACACAGAGTGATTATTGCACTACACGGTCCCAGCTCACACTCCCGGGGTCAGACACAGAGTGAATGTTCCTCTACAACGCCCATCACACACTCCCTGGGTCAGACACAGAGTGAATCTCCCTGCAAATCGTCCCATTACACACACCCGGGGTAAGACACAGACTGAATCTCCCTCCACACCGTACCAACACACTCTCCCGGGACAGACACAGACTGATTATTCCTCTACACGGTCCCATCACACACTCCCGGGGTCAGACACAGACTGAATCTCCCTCCACACCGTCCCATCACACACTCCCGGGGTAAGACACAGACTGAATCTCCCTCCACACCATACCAACACACTCTCCCGGGTCAGACACAGACTGATTATTCCTCTACACGGTCACATCAAACACTCCCGGGGTCAGACACAGAGTGATTATTCCTCTGCACGGTCACATCACACACTCCCGGTGTCAGACACTGTGTGAATCTCCTTCCACACCGTCCCATCACACTCTCCCGGGGTCAGACACAGAGTGATTATTCCTCTACACGGTCCCATCCAACGCTCCCGTGTGTCAGACACAGAGTGATTATTCCTCTACACGGTCCCATGAAACACTCCCGGGGTCGGACACTGAGTGAATCTCCGTCCACACCGTCCCAACACACACTCCCTGGGTCATACACAGAGGGATTATTCCTCAACACGGTCCCATCAAACACTGCCGGGGTCAGACACAGAGTGAATCTTCCTCCACACCGTCCCATCACACACTCCCGGGGTCAGACACAGAGTGATTATTCCTCTAAACGGTCCCATCAAACAGTGCCGGCGTCAGACACAGAGTGAATCTCCCTCCACACCGCCCCATCACACACTCCCGTTTTCAGACACAGAGTGATTATTCTTCTCCACGGTCCCATCAAACACTCCCGGGGTCAGACACAGAGTGATTATTGCACTACACGGTCCCAGCTCACACTCCCGGGTTCAGACACAGAGTGAATGTTCCTCTACAACGCCCATCACACACACCCTGGGTCAGACACAGAGAGAATCTCCCTGCAAATCGTCCCATCACACACACCCGGGGTAAGACACAGACAGAATCTCCCTCCACACCGTACCAACACACTCTCCCGGGGTCAGACACAGTCTGAATCTCCCTCCACACCGTCCCATCATACAGTCCCGCGGTCAGACACAGAGTGATTATTCTGCTACACGGTCCAATCAAACACTCCCGGGGTCAGAGACAGAGTGATTATTCCTCTACACGGTCCCATCAAACACTGCCGGCGTCAGACACAGAGTGAATCTCCCTCCACACCGTCCCATCACACACTCCCGGGGTAAGACACAGACTGAATCTCCCTCCACACAGTACCAACACACTCTTCCGGGTCAGACACAGACTGATTATTCCTCTACTCGGTCCCATCACACACACCCGGGGTCAGACACAGACTGAATCTCCCTCCACACCATACCAACACACTCTCCCGGGTCAGACACAGACTGATTATTCCTCTACACGGTCCCATCAAATACTCCCGGGTTCAGACACAGAGTCATTATTCCTCTACACGGTCCCATCAAACGCTCCCGTGTGTCAGACACAGAGTGATTATTCCTCTACACGGTCACATCACACACTCCCGGTGTCAGACACTGTGTGAATCTCCTTCCACACCGTCCCATCACACTCTCCCGGGGTCAGACACAGAGTGATTATTCCTCTACACGGTCCCATCAAACGCTCCCGTGTGTCAGACACAGAGTGATTATTCCTCTACACGGTCCCATGAAACACTCCCGGGGTCGGACACTGAGTGAATCTCCGTCCACACCGTCCCAACACACACTCCCGGGTGTCAAACACAGAGCGATTATTCCTCTGCACTGTACCATCAAACACTTCGTGGATCAGACACAGTGATTATTCCTCTGCACGGTCCCATCAAACACTCCCGGGGTCAGACACAGAGTGAATCCCCCTCCACGCCGTCCCATCACTCACTACCGGGGTCAGACACAGAGTGATTATTCCTCTACACGGTACCATCAAACACTCCCGGGGTCAGACACAGACTGATTATTCCTCTACACGGTCCCATCAAACACTCCCGGGGTCAGACACCGAGTGAATCTCCTTCAACACTGTCCCATCACACTCTGCCGGGGTCAGGCACACAGTGATTATTCCTCTACACGGTCCCATCAAACACTCCCGGGGTCAGACACAGAATGAATATCCCTCCACGCCGTCCCATGACACACTCCCGGGGTCAGACACAGAGTGATTATTCCTCTACACGGTCCCATCAAACATTCCCGGGGTCAGAAACAGAGAGATTATTCCTCTACACGGTCCCATCACACACTCCCGGGGTAAGACACAGACTGAATCTCCCTCCACACCGTACCAACACACTCTCCCGGGTCAGACACAGACTGATTATTCCTCTACACGGTCCCATCACACACTCCCGGGGTCAGACACAGACTGAATCTCCCTCCACGCCGTCCCATCATACAGTCCCTGGGTCAGACACAGAGTGATTAATCTTCTACACGGTCCAATCAAGCACTCCCGGGGTCAGCCGCAGAGTGATTATTGCTCTACACGGTCCCATCACACACACCCGGGGTATGACACAGACTGAATCTCCCTCCACACCGTCCCGTCACACACTCCCGTGGTCAGACACAGAGTGATTATTCCTATACACGGTCCAATCAAACACTCCCGGGGTCAGACACAGAGTGAATCTCCCTCCACACCGTCCCATCACACTCTCCCGTGGTCAGACACAGTGTGATTATTCCTCTACACGGTCCCATCAAACACTCCCGGGGTCAGACATAGACTGAATCACCCTCCACACCGTCCCATCTCACACTCCCGTGATCAGGCACAGAGTGATTAATCCTCTACACCGACGCATCACACACTCCCGTGATCAGACACAGAGTGATTAATCCTCTACACCGACGCATCACACACTCCCGTGGTCAAACACAGAGTGATTATTCCTCTACACGGTTCCATCGAACACTCCCGGGGTCAGAATCAGGGTGAATCTCCCTCCTCACCGTCCCATCACACACTCCCGGGTGCAGACACAGAGTGATTATTGCTCTACACGGTCCCAACAAGCACTCCCGGGTGTCAGACACAGAGCGATTATTCCTCTGCACTGGACCATCAAACACTACGTGGGTCAGACACAGTGATTATTCCTCTGCACGGTCCCATCAAACACTCCCGGGGTCAGACACAGAGTGAATCTCCCTCCACGCCGTCCCATCACTCACTCCCGGGGTCAGACACAGAGTGATTATTCCTCTACACGGTACCATCAAACACTCCCGGGGTCAGACACAGACTGATTATTCCTCTACACGGTCCTATCAATCACTCCCGGGGTCAGACACAGGGTGAATCTCCTTCAACACTGTCCCATCACACTCTGCCGGGGTCAGGCACACAGTGATTATTCCTCTACACGGTCCCATCAAACACTCCCGGGGTCAGACACACAGTGAATCTCCCTCCATGCCGTCCCATCACGCACTCCCGGGGTCAGTCACAGAGTGATTATTCCTCTACACGATCCCATCAAACATTCCCGGGGTAAGAAACAGAGAGATTATTCCTCTACACGGTCCCATCACACACTCCCGTATTAAGACACAGACTGAATCTCCCTCCACACCGTACCAACACACTCTCCCGGGTCAGACACAGACTGATTTTTCCTTTACACGGTCCAATCACACACTCCCGGGGTCAGACACAGACTGAATCTCCCTCCGCACCGTCCCATCATACAGTCCCGGGGTCAGACACAGAGTGATTATTCCTCCACACCGTCCCATCACAGACTCCCGGGGTCAGACACAGAGTGATTATTCCTCTACACGGTCCCATCAAACACTGCCGGCGTCAGACACAGAGTGATTATTCCTCTACACGATCCCATCAAACATTCCCGGGGTAAGAAACAGAGAGATTATTCCTCTACACGGTCCCATCACACACTCCCGTATTAAGACACAGACTGAATCTCCCTCCACACCGTATCAACACACTCTCCCGGGTCAGACACAGACTGATTTTTCCTTTACACGGTCCAATCACACACTCCCGGGGTCAGACACAGACTGAATCTCCCTCCGCACCGTCCCATCATACAGTCCCGGGGTCAGACACAGAGTGATTATTCCTCCACACCGTCCCATCACAGACTCCCGGGGTCAGACACAGAGTGATTATTCCTCTACACGGTCCCATCAAACACTCCCGGGGTAAGACACAGAGTGATTATTCCTCTACACGTTCCCATCAAACACTCCCGGGGTCAGACACAGAGTGATTATTCCTCTACACGTTCCCATCAAACACTCCCGGGGTCAGACACAGAGTGAATCTCCCACCACACCGTCCCATCACACACTCCCGTGGTCAGACACAGTGTGATTATTCCTCTACACGGTCCCATCAAACACTGCCGATGTCAGACACAGAGTGAATCTCCCTCCACACCGTCCCATCACACACTCCCTTTTTCAGACACAGAGTGATTATTCTTCTCCACGGTCCCATCAAACACTCCCGGGGTCAAACACAGAGTGATTATTGCTCTACACGGTCCCATCAAACGCTCCCGTGTGTCAGACACAGAGTGATTATTCCTCTGCACGGTCCCATGAAACACTCCCGGGATCGGACACAGAGTGAATCTCCGTCCACACCGTCCCAACACACACTCCCGGGGTCAGACAGAGTGATTATTCCTCTACACGGTCCCAGCAAACACTCCCGGGGTCAGACACAGAGTGAATCTCCATCCACACCGTCCCGTCACAAACTCCCGGGGTCAGACACAGAGTGATTATTCCTCTACACCGCACATCACACACACCCGGGGTCAGACACAGAGTGAATCTCCCTCCACACGGTCCCATCACACACTCCCTTTGTCATACACAGAGGGATTATTCCTCAACACGGTCCCATCAAACACTGCCGGGGTCACACACAGAGTGAATCTTCCTCCACACGGTCCCATCACACACTCCCGTTTTCAGACACAGAGTGATTATTCTTCTCCACGGTCCCATCAAACACTCCCGGGGTCACACACAGAGTGATTATTGCTCTACACGGTCCCAGCTCACACTCCCGGGGTCAGACACAGAGTGCGTGTTCCTCTACAACGCCCATCACACACTCCCTGGGTCAGACACACAGGGAATCTCCCTGCAATTCGTCCCCTCACACACACCCGGGGTAAGACACAGACTGAATCTCCCTCCACACCGTACCAACACACACTCCCGTGGTCAGCCGCAGAGTGATTATTCCTCTACACCGCCCATCACACTCTCCCGGGGTCAGACACAGAGTGAATCTCCCTCCACACCGTCCCATCACACACTCCCGTGGTCAGACACAGAGTGATTAATCCTCTACACCGACGCATCACACACTCCCGTGGTCAAACACAGAGTGATTATTCCTCTACACGGTTCCATCGAACACTCACGGGGTCAGAATCAGGGTGAATCTCCCTCCACACCGTCCCATCACCCACTCCCGGGGTCAGACACAGAGTGATTATTGCTCTACACGGTCCCAACAAACACTCCCGGGTGTCAGACACAGAGCGATTATTCCTCTGCACTGTACCATCAAACACTACGTGGGTCAGACACAGTGATTATTCCTCTGCACGGTCCCATCAAACACTCCCGGGGTCAGACACAGAGTGAATCTCCCTCCACGCCGTCCCATCACTCACTCCCGGGGTCAGACACAGAGTGATTATTCCTCTACACGGTACCATCAAACACTCCCGGGGTCAGACACAGACTGATTATTCCTCTACACGGTCCCATCAAACACTCCCGGGGTCAGACACAGAGTGAATCTCAATCCTCACCGTCCAATCACAGACTCCCGGGGTCAGACAAAGAGAGATTATTCCTCTACACGGTACCATCAAACACTGCCGGGGTCAGACACAGAGTGAATCTCCCTCCACACCGTCCCATCACACACTCCCGGGGTAAGACACAGACTGAATCTCCCTCCACACCATACCAACACACTCTCCGGGTCAAACACAGACTGATTATTCCTCTACACGGTCCCATCACACACTCCCGGGGTCAGACACAGACTGAATCTCCCTCCACACCGTCCCATCACACACTCCCGGGGTAAGACACAGACTGAATCTCCCTCCACACCATACCAACACACTCTCCCGGGTCAGACACAGACTGATTATTCCTCTACACGGTCCCATCAAATAATCCCGTTTTCAGACACAGAGTGATTATTCTTCTCCACGGTCCCATCAAACACTCCCGGGGTCACACACAGAGTGATTATTCCTCTACACGGTCCCATGAAACACTCCCGGGGTCGGACACTGAGTGAATCTCCGTCCACACCGTCCCTACACATACTCCCTGGGTCATACACAAAGGGATTATTCCTCAACACGGTCCCATCAAACACTGCCGGGGTCAGACACAGAGTGAATCTTCCTCCACACCGTCCCATCACACACTCCCGGGGTCAGACACAGAGTGATTATTCCTCTAAACGGTCCCATCAAACACTCCCGGTGTCAGACACAGAGTGATTATTGCACTACACGGTCCCAGCTCACACTCCCGGGTTCAGACACAGAGTGAATGTTCCTCTACAACGCCCATCACACACTCCCTGGGTCAGACACAGAGTGAATCTCCCTGCAAATCGTCCCATCACACACACCCGGGGTAAGACACATACTGAATCTCCCTCCACACCGTACCAACACACTCTCCCGGGGTCAGACACAGACTGAATCTCCCTCCACACCGTCCCATCATACAGTCCCGCGGTCAGACACAGAGTGATTATTCTGCTACACGGTCCAATCAAACACTCCCGGGGTCAGAGACAGAGTGATTATTCCTCTACACGGTCCAATCAAACACTCCCGGGGTCAGACACAGAGTGAATCTCCCTCCACACCGTCCCATCACACACTCCGGGGGTCAGACACAGAATGATTATTGATCTACACGGTCCCATCAAACACTGCCGGCGTCAGACACAGAGTGAATCTCCCTCCACACCGTCCCATCACACACTCCCGGGGTAAGACACAGACTGAATCTCCCTCCACACCATACCAACACACTCTCCCGGGTCAGACACAGACTGATTATTCCTCTACACGGTCCCATCAAATACTCCCGGGTTCAGACACAGAGTCATTATTCCTCTACACGGTCACATCACACACTCCCGGTGTCAGACACTGTGTGAATCTCCTTCCACACCGTCCCATCACACTCTCCCGGGGTCAGACACAGAGTGATTATTCCTCTACACGGTCCCATCAAACGCTCCCGTGTGTCAGACACAGAGTGATTATTCCTCTACACGGTCCCATGAAACACTCCCGGGGTCGGACACTGAGTGAATCTCCGTCCACACCGTACCAACACACACTCCCTGGGTCATACACAGAGGGATTATTCCTCAACACGGTCCCATCAAACACTGCCGGGGTCAGACACAGAGTGAATCTTCCTCCACACCGTCCCATCATACACTCCCGGGTTCAGACACAGAGTGATTATTCCTCTAAACGGTCCCATCAAACACTGCCGGCGTCAGACACAGAGTGAATCTCCCTCCACACCGCCCCATCACACACTCCCGTTTTCAGACACAGAGTGATTATTCTTCTCCACGGTCCCATCAAACACTCCCGGGGTCAGACACAGAGTGATTATTGCACTACACGGTCCCAGCTCACACTCCCGGGGTCAGACACAGAGTGAATGTTCCTCTACAACGCCCATCACACACTCCCTGGGTCAGACACAGAGTGAATCTCCCTGCAAATCGTCCCATTACACACACCCGGGGTAAGACACAGACTGAATCTCCCTCCACACCGTACCAACACACTCTCCCGGGACAGACACAGACTGATTATTCATCTACACGGTCCCATCACACACTCCCGGGGTCAGACACAGACTGAATCTCCCTCCACACCGTCCCATCATACAGTCCCGCGGTCAGACACAGAGTGATTATTCTTCTACACGGTCCAATCAAACACTCCCGGTGTCAGAGACAGAGTGATTATTCCTCTACACGGTCCCATCAAACACTGCCGGCGTCAGACACAGAGTGAATCTCCCTCCACACCGTCCCATCACACACTCCCTTTTTCAGACACAGAGTGATTATTCTTCTCCACGGTCCCATCAAACACTCCCGGGGTCAGACACAGAGTGATTATTGCTCTACACGGTCCCATCAAACGCTCCCGTGTGTCAGACACAGAGTGATTATTCCTCTACACGGTCCCATGAAACAGTCCCGGGGTCGGACACAGAGTGAATCTCCGTCAACACCGTCCCAACACACACTCCCGGGGTCAGACAGAGTGATTATTCCTCTACACGGTCCCAGCAAACACTCCCGGGGTCAGACACAGAGTGAATCTTCATCCACACCGTCCCGTCACAAACTCCCGGGGTCAGACACAGAGTGAATCTCCCTCCACACGGTCCCATCACACACTCACTGTGTCATACACAGAGGGATTATTCCTCAACACGGTCCCATCAAACACTGCCGGGGTCAGACACAGAGTGAATCTTCCTCCACACCGTCCCATCACACACTCCCGGGGTCAGACACAGAGTGATTATACCTCAACACGGTCCCATCAAACACTGCCGGCGTCAGACACAGAGTGAATCTCCCTCCACACCGTCCAATCACACACTCCCGTTTTCAGACACAGAGAGATTATTCTTCTCCACGGTCCCATCAAACACTCCCGGGGTCAGACACAGAGTGATTATTGCTCTACACGGTCCCAGCTCACACTCCCGGGGTCAGACACAGAGTGAATGTTCCTCTACAACGCCCATCACACACTCCCTGTGTCAGACACAGAGTGAATTTTCCTCCACACCGTCCCATCACACACTCCCGGGGTCAGACACAGAGTGATTATACCTCTACACCACCCATCACAATCTCCCGGGGTCAGACACAGAGTGAATCTCCCTCCACACCGTCCCGTCACACACTCCCGTGGTCAGACAGAGTGTGATTATTCCTCTACACGGTCCCATCAAACAATCCCGGGGTCAGACATAGACTGAATCACCCTCCACACCGTCCCATCACACACTGCCGTGATCAGACACAGTGATTAATCCTCTACACCGACGCATCACACACTCCCGTGGTCAAACACAGAGTGATTATTCCTCTACACGGTTCCATCGAACACTCCCGGGGTCAGAATCAGGGTGAATCTCCCTCCACACCGTCCCATCACACACTCCCGGTGTCAGACACAGAGTGATTATTGCTCTACACGGTCCCAACAAACACTCCCGGGTGTCAGACACAGAGCGATTATTCCTCTGCACTGTACCATCAAACACTCCCGGGGTCAGACACAGAGTGAATCTCCCTCCACGCCGTCCCATCACTCACTCCCGGGGTCAGACACACAGTGATTATTCCTCTACACGGTCCCATCAAACACTCCCGGGGTCAGACACAGAGTGAATCTCCCTCCACGCCGTCCCATCACACACTCCCGGGGTCAGACACAGAGTGATTATTCCTCTAGACGGTCCCATCAAACATTCCCGGGGTCAGAAACAGAGTGATTATTCCTCTACGCGGCCCCATCAAACTCTTCCGGGGTCAGACACAGAGTGATTATTCCTCTACACGGTCCCGTCAAACGATCCAGGTGGTCAGACACAGAGTGATTATTCCTCTACACCGCACATCACACTCTCCCGGGGTCAGACACAGAGTGAATCTCCCTCTAAATCGTCCCATCACACACTCCCGGGTCAGACACAGACTGATTATTCCTCTACACGGTCCCATCAATCACTCCCGGGGTCAGACACAGAGTGAATTTATATCCACACCGTCCCATCATACACTCCCGGGGTCAGACACAGAGTGATTATTCCTCTACACGGTCCCATCAAACATTCCCGGGGTCAGCCACAGAGTGATTATTCCTCTACGCGGCCCCATCAAACTCTCCCGGGGTCAGACACTGAGTGATTATTCCTCTACACGTTCCCATCAAACGATCCCGGTGGTCAGACACAGAGTGATTATTCCTCTACACGGTACCATCAAGCACTCCCAGGGTCAGACACAGAGTTATTATTCCTCTACACGGTCCCATCAAAAACTCCCGGGGTCAGACGCAGAGTGAATCTCCCTCACACCGTCCCATCACACACTCCCGGGGTAAGACACAGAGTGATTATTCCTCTACAAGGTCCCATCAAACACTACCGGGGACAGACACAGAGTGAATCTGAATTCACACCGTCCCATCACACACTCCCGGGGTCAGACACAGTGAGTTTATTCCTCTACACGGTACCATCAAACAGTCCCGGGGTCAGACACAGAGAGATTATTCCTCTACACGGACCCATCAAACACTCCCGGGGTCAGACACAGAGTGAATCTCAATCCTCACCGTCCAATCACACACTCCCGCGTTCAGACACACAGAGATTATGCCTCTACACGGTACCATCAAACACTCCCGGGGTCAGACTCAGAGAGATTATTCTTCTACACGGTCCCATCACACACTACCGGGGTAAGACACAGACTGAATCTCCCTCCACACCGTACCAACACACTCTCCCGGGTCAGACACAGACTGATTATTCCTCTACACGGTCCCATCACACACTCCCGGGGTCAGACACAGACTGAACCTCCCTCCGCACCGTCCCATCATACAGTCCCGGGGTCAGACACAGAGTGATTATTCCTCCACACCGTCCCATCACAGACTCCCAGGGTCAGACACAGAGTGATTATTCCTCTACACGGTCCCATCAAACACTCCCGGGGTCAGACACAGATTGATTATTGCTCTACACGGTCCCATCACACACACCCGGGGTATGACACAGACTGAATCTCCCTCCACACCGTACCAACACACTCTCCCGTGTCAGACACAGACTGATTATTCCTATACACGGTCCCATCACACACTCCCGGGGTCAGACACAGACTGAATCTCCCTCCAGGCCGTGCCATCATACAGCCCCGGGGTCAGACACAGAGTGATTATTCTTCTACACGGTCCAATCAAACACTCCCGGGGTCAGCCGCAGAGTGATTATTGCTCTGCACGGTCCCATCAAACACTCCCGGGGTCAGACACAGAGTGAATCTCCCTGCACACCGTCCCATCACACTCTCCCGTGGTCAGACACAGTGTGATTATTCCTCTACACGGTCCCATCAAACAATCCCGGGGTCAGACATAGACTGAATCACCCTCCACACCGTCCTATCACACACTGCCGTGATCAGACACAGAGTGATTAATCCTCTACACCGACTCATCACACACTCCCGTGGTCAAACACAGAGTGATTATTCCTCTACACGGTTCCATCGAACACTCCCGGGGTCAGAATCAGGGTGAATCTCCCTCCACACCGTCCCATCACACACTCCCGGGGTCAGACACAGAGTGATTATTGCTCTACACGGTCCCAACAAACACTCCCGGGTGTCAGACACAGAGCGATTATTCCTCTGCACTGTACCATCAAACACTCCCGGGGTCAGACACAGAGTGAATCTCCCTCCACGCCGTCCCATCACTCACTCCCGGGGTCAGACACAGAGTGATTATTCCTCTACACGGTACCATCAAACACTCCCGGGGTCAGACACAGACTGATTATTCCTCTACACGGTCCTATCAAACACTCCCGGGGTCAGACACAGGGTGAATCTCCTTCAACACTGCCCCATCGCACTCTGCCGGGGTCAGGCACACAGTGATTATTCCTCTACACGGTCCCATCAAACACTCCCGGGGTCAGACACAGAGAGAATCTCCCTCCACGCCGTCCCATCACACACTCCCGGGGTCAGACACAGAGTGATTATTCCTCTAGACGGTCCCATCAAACATTCCCGGGGTCAGAAACAGAGTGATTATTCCTCTACGCGGCCCCATCAAACTCTTCCGGGGTCAGACACAGAGTGATTATTTCTCTACACGGTCCCATCAAACGATCCAGGTGGTCAGACACAGAGTGATTATTCCTCTACACCGCACATCACACTCTCCCGGGGTCAGACACAGAGTGAATCTCCCTCTAAATCGTCCCATCACACACTCCCGGGTCAGACACAGACTGATTATTACTCTACACGGTCCCATCAATCACTCCCGGTGTCAGACACAGAGTGAATTTATATCCACACCGTCCCATCATACACTCCCGGGGTCAGACACAGAGTGATTATTCCTCTACACGGTCCCATCAAACATTCCCGGGGTCAGCCACAGAGTGATTATTCCTCTACGCGGCCCCATCAAACTCTCCCGGGGTCAGACACTGAGTGATTATTCCTCTACACGTTCCCATCAAACGATCCCGGTGGTAAGACACAGAGTGATTATTCCTCTACACGGTACCATCAAGCACTCCCAGGGTCAGACACAGAGTTATTATTCCTCTACACGGTCCCATCAAAAACTCCCGGGGTCAGACGCAGAGTGAATCTCCCTCACACCGTCCCATCACACACTCCCGGGGTAAGACACAGAGTGATTATTCCTCTACAAGGTCCCATCAAACACTACCGGGGACAGACACAGAGTGAATCTGAATTCACACCGTCCCATCACACACTCCCGGGGTCAGCCACAGTGAGTTTATTCCTCTACACGGTACCATCAAACAGTCCCGGGGTCAGACACAGAGAGATTATTCCTCTACACGGACCCATCAAACACTCCCGGGGTCAGACACAGAGTGAATCTCAATCCTCACCGTCCAATCACACACTCCCGCGTTCAGACACAGAGAGATTATGCCTCTACACGGTACCATCAAACACTCCCGGGGTCAGCCGCAGAGTGATTATTGCTCTACACGGTCCCATCACACACACCCGGGGTATGACACAGACTGAATCTCCCTCCACACCGTCCCGTCACACACTCCCGTGGTCAGACACAGAGTGATTATTCCTCTACACGGTCCCATCAAACACTCCCGGGGTCAGACACAGAGTGAATCTCCCTCCACACCGTCCCATCAAACACTCTCGGGGTCAGACATAGACTGAATCACCCTCCACACCGTCCCATCCCACACTCCCGTGATCAGACACAGAGTGATTAATCCTCTACACCGACGCATCACACACTCCCGTGATCAGACACAGAGTGATTAATCCTCTACACCGACGCATCACACACTCCCGTGGTCAAACACAGAGTGATTATTCCTCTACACGGTTCCATCGAACACTCCCGGGGTCAGACACAGAGTGATTATTGCTCTACACGGTCCCAACAAACACTCCCGGGTGTCAGACGCAGAGCGATTATTCCTCTGCACTGTACCATCAAACACTACGTGGGTCAGACACAGTGATTATTCCTCTGCACGGTCCATCAAACACTCCCGGGGTCAGACACAGACTGATTATTCCTCTACACGGTCCTATCAAACACTCCCGGGGTCAGACACAGGGTGAATCTCCTTCAACACTGTCCAATCACACTCTGCCGGGGTCAGGCACACAATGATTATTCCTCTACACCGACCCATCACACACTCCCGCGGTAAGACACAGACTGAATCTCCCTCCACACCGTACCAACACACTCTGCCGGGGTCAGGCACACAATGATTATTCCTCTACACCGACCCATCACACACTCCCGCGGTAAGACACAGACTGAATCTCCCTCCACACCGTACCAACACACTCTCCCGGGTCAGACACAGACTGATTATTCCTCTACACGGTTCCATCGAACACTCCCGGGGTCAGAAACAGAGTGATTATTGCTCTACACGGTCCCAACAAACACTCCCGGGTGTCAAACACTGAGCGATTATTCCTCTGCACTGTACCATCAAACACTACGTGGGTCAGACACAGTGATTATTCCTCTGCACGGTCCCATCAAACACTCCCGGGGTCAGACACAGAGTGAATCCCCCTCCACGCCGTCCCATCACTCACTACCGGGGTCAGACACAGAGTGATTATTCCTCTACACGGTACCATCAAACACTCCCGGGGTCAGACACAGACTGATTATTCCTCTACACGGTCCTATCAAACACTCCCGGGGTCAGACACAGAGTGAATCTCCTTCAACACTGTCCCATCACACTCTGCCGGGGTCAGGCACACAGTGATTATTCCTCTACACGGTCCCATCAAACACTCCCGGGGTCAGACACAGAATGAATATCCCTCCACGCCGTCCCATGACACACTCCCGGGGTCAGACACAGAGTGATTATTCCTCTACACGGTCCCATCAAACATTCCCGGGGTCAGAAACAGAGAGATTATTCCTCTACCCGGTACCATCACACACACCTGGGGTAAGACACAGACTGAATCTCCCTCCACACCGTACCAACACACTCTCCCGGGTCAGACACAGACTGATTATTCCTCTACACGGTCCCATCACACACTCCCGGGGTCAGACACAGACTGAATCTCCCTCCACGCCGTCCCATCATACAGTCCCTGGGTCAGACACAGTGTGATTATTCTTCTACACGGTCCAATCAAGCACTCCCGGGGTCAGCCGCAGAGTGATTATTGCTCTACACGGTCCCATCACACACACCCGGGGTATGACACAGACTGAATCTCCCTCCACACCGTCCCGTCACACACTCCCGTGGTCAGACACAGAGTGATTATTCCTATACACGGTCCCATCAAACACTCCCCGGGTCAGACATAGACTGAATCACCCTCCACACCGTCCCATCTCACACTCCCGTGATCAGGCACAGAGTGATTAATCCTCTACACCGACGCATCACACACTCCCGTGATCAGACACAGAGTGATTAATCCTCTACACCGACGCATCACACACTCCCGTGGTCAAACACAGAGAGATTATTCCTCTACACGGTTCCATCGAACACTCCCGGGGTCAGAATCAGGGTGAATCTCCCTCCACACCGTCCCATCACACACTCCCGGGGTCAGACACAGAGTGATTATTGCTCTACACGGTCCCAACAAGCACTCCCGGGTGTCAGACACAGAGCGATTATTCCTCTGCACTGGACCATCAAACACTACGTGGGACAGACACAGTGATTATTCCTCTGCACGGTCCCATCAAACACTCCCGGGGTCAGACACAGAGTGAATCTCCCTCCACGCCGTCCCATCACTCACTCCCGGGGTCAGACACAGACTGATTATTCCTCTACACGGTCCTATCAATCACTCCCGGGGTCAGACACAGGGTGAATCTCCTTCAACACTGTCCCATCACACTCTGCCGGGGTCAGGCACACAGTGATTATTCCTCTACACGGTCCCATCAAACACTCCCGGGGTCAGACACACAGTGAATCTCCCTCCACACCGTCCCATCACACTCTCCCGTGGTCAGACACAGTGTGATTATTCCTCTACACGGTCCCATCAAACACTCCCGGGGTCAGACATAGACTGAATCACCCTCCACACCGTCCCATCTCACACTCCCGTGATCAGGCACAGAGTGATTAATCCTCAACACCGACGCATCACACACTCCCGTGATCAGACACAGAGTGATTAATCCTCTACACCGACGCATCACACACTCCCGTGGTCAAACACAGAGTGATTATTCCTCTACACGGTTCCATCGAACACTCCCGGGGTCAGAATCAGGGTGAATCTCCCTCCACACCGTCCCATCACACACTCCCAGGGTCAGACACAGAGTGATTATTGCTCTACACGGTCCCAACAAGCACTCCCGGGTGTCAGACACAGAGCGATTATTCCTCTGCACTGGACCATCAAACACTACGTGGGACAGACACAGTGATTATTCCTCTGCACGGTCCCATCAAACACTCCCGGGGTCAGACACAGAGTCAATCTCCCTCCACGCCGTCCCATCACTCACTCCCGGGGACAGACACAGACTGATTATTCCTCTACACGGTCCTATCAATCACTCCCGGGGTCAGACACAGGGTGAATCTCCTTCAACACTGTCCCATCACACTCTGCCGGGGTCAGGCACACAGTGATTATTCCTCTACACGGTCCCATCAAACACTCCCGGGGTCAGACACACAGTGAATCTCCCTCCACGCCGTCCCATCACGCACTCCCGGGGTCAGACACAGAGTGATTATTCCTCTACACGATCCCATCAAACATTCCCGGGGTAAGAAACAGAGAGATTATTCCTCTACACGGTCCCATCACACACTCCCGTATTAAGACACAGACTGAATCTCCCTCCACATCGTACCAACACACTCTCCCGGGTCAGACACAGACTGATTATTCCTTTACACGGTCCAATCACACACTCCCGGGGTCAGACACAGACTGAATCTCCCTCCGCACCGTCCCATCATACAGTCCCGGGGTCAGACACAGAGTGATTATTCCTCCACACCGTCCCATCACAGACTCCCGGGGTCAGACACAGAGTGATTATTCCTCTACACGGTCTCATCAAACACTGCCGGCGTCAGACTCAGAGTGAATCTCCCTCTACACCGTCCCATCACACAGTCCCGTTTTCAGACACAGAGTGATTATTCTTCTCCACGGTCCCATCAAACACTCCCGGGGTCAGAGACAGAGTGATTATTGCTCTACACGGTCCCATCACACACACCCTGGGTATGACACAGACTGAATCTCCCTCCACACCGTACCAACCCACTCTCCCGGGTCAGACACAGACTGATTATTCCTCTACACGGTCCCATCACACACTCCCGGGGTCAGACACAGACTGAATCTCCCTTCACGCCGTCCCATCATACAGTCCCGGGGTCAGACACAGAGTGATTATTCTTCTACACGGTCCAATCAAACACTCCCGGGGTCAGCCGGAGACTGATTATTCCTTTACTCCGCCCATCACACTCTCCCGGGGTCAGACACAGAGTGAATCTCCCTCCACACCGTCCCATCACTCACTCCCGGGGTCAGACACAGAGTGATTATTCCTCTACACGGTACCATCAAACACTCCCGGGGTCAGACACAGGGTGAATCTCCTTCAACACTGTCCCATTATACTCTGCCGGGGTCAGGCACACAGTGATTATTCCTCTACACGGTCCCATCAAACACTCCCTGGGTCAGACACAGAGTGAATCTCCCTCCACGCCGTCCCATGACACACTCCCGGGGTCAGACACAGAGTGATTATTCCTCTACACGGTCCCATCAAACATTCCCGGGGTCAGAAACAGAGAGATTATTCCTCTACACGGTCCCATCACACACTCCCGGGGTAAGACACAGACTGAATCTCCCTCCACCCCGTACCAACACACTCTCCCGGGTCAGACACAGACTGATTATTCCTCTACACGGTCCCATCACACACTCCCGGGGTCAGACACAGACTGAACCTCCCTCCGCACCGTCCCATCATACAGTCCCGGGGTCAGACACAGAGTGATTATTCCTCCACACCGTCCCATCACAGACTCCCGGGGTCAGACACAGAGTGATTATTCCTCTACACGGTCCCATCAAACACTCCCGGGGTCAGACACTGATTGATTATTGCTCTACACGGTCCCATCACACACACCCGGGGTATGACACAGACTGAATCTCCCTCCACACCGTACCAACACACTCTCCCGGGTCAGACACAGACTGATTATTCCTATACACGGTCCCATCACACACTCCCGGGGTCAGACACAGACTGAATCTCCCTCCAGGCCGTGCCATCATACAGCCCCGGGGTCAGACACAGAGTGATTATTCTTCTACACGGTCCAATCAAACACTCCCGGGGTCAGCCGCAGAGTGATTATTGCTCTACACGGTCCCATCCCACACACCCGGGGTATGACTCAGACTGAATCTCCCTCCACACCGTCCCGTCACTCACTCCCGTGGTCAGACACAGAGTGATTATTCCTCTACACGGTCCCATCAAACACTCCCGGGGTCAGACACAGAGTGAATCTCCCTCCACTCCGTCCCATCAAACATCTCGGGGTCAGACATAGACTGAATCACCCTCCACACCGTCCCATCACACTCCCGTGATCAGACACAGAGTGATTAATCCTCTACACCGACGCATCACACACTCCCGTGATCAGACACAGAGTGATTAATCCTCTACACCGACGCATCACACACTCCCGTGGTCAAACACAGAGTGATTATTCCTCTTCACGGTTCCATCGAACACTCCCGGGGTCAGACACAGAGCGATTATTCCTCTGCACTGTACCATCAAACACTCCCGGGGTCAGACACAGAGTGAATCTCCCTCCACGCCGTCCCATCACTCACTCCCGGGGTCAGACACAGAGAGATTATTCCTCTACACAGTACCATCAAACACTCCCGGGGTCAGACACAGACTGATTATTCCTCTACACGGTCCTATCAAACACTCCCGGGGTCAGACACAGGGTGAATCTCCTTCAACACTGTCCAATCACACTCTGCCGGGGTCAGGCACACAATGATAATTCCTCTACACCGACCCATCACACACTCCCGCGGTAAGACACAGACTGAATCTCCCTCCACACCGTACCAACACACTCTCCCGGGTCAGACACAGACTGATTATTCCTCTACACGGTTCCATCGAACACTCCCGGGGTCAGAATCAGGGTGAATCTCCCTCCACACCGTCCCATCACACACTCCCGGGGTCAGACACAGAGTGATTATTGCTCTACACGGTCCCAACAAACACTCCCGGGTGTCAGACACAGAGCGATTATTCCTCTGCACTGTACCATCAAACACTACGTGGGTCAGACACAGTGATTATTCCTCTGCACGGTCCCATCAAACACTCCCGGGGTCAGACACAGAGTGAATCTCCCTCCACGCCGTCCCATCACTCACTCCCGGGGTCAGACACAGAGTGATTATTCCACTACACGGTACCATCAAACACTCCCGGGGTCAGACACAGGGTGAATCTCCTTCAACACTGTCCAATCACACTCTGCCGGGGTCAGGCACACAATGATTATTCCTCTACACGGTCACATCAAACATTCCCGGGGTCAGAAACAGAGAGATTATTCCTCTACACGGTCCCATCACACACTCCCGGGGTAAGACACAGACTGAATCTCCCTCCACACCGTACCAACACACTCTCCCGGGTCAGACACAGAGTGTTTATTCTTCTACACGGTCCAATCAAACACTCCCGGGGTCAGCCGCAGAGTGATTATTGCTCTACACGGTCCAATCACACACACCCGGGGTAGGAATCAGGGTGAATCTCCCTCCACACCGTCCCATCACCCACTCCCGGGGTCAGACACAGAGTGATTAATCCTCTACACCGACGCATCACACACTCCCGTGGTCAAACACAGAGTGATTATTCCTCTACACGGTTCCATCGAACACTCCCGGGGTCAGACACAGAGTGATTATTGCTCTACACGGTCCCAACAAACACTCCCGGGTGTCAGACGCAGAGCGATTATTCCTCTGCACTGTACCATCAAACACTACGTGGGTCAGACACAGTGATTATTCCTCTGCACGGTCCATCAAACACTCCCGGGGTCAGACACAGAGTGAATCTCCCTCCACGCCGTCCCATCACTCACTCCCGGGGTCAGACACAGAGAGATTATTCCTCTACACAGTACCATCAAACACTCCCGGGGTCAGACACAGACTGATTATTCCTCTACACGGTCCTATCAAACACTCCCGGGGTCAGACACAGGGTGAATCTCCTTCAACACTGTCCAATCACACTCTGCCGGGGTCAGGCACACAATGATTATTCCTCTACACCGACCCATCACACACTCCCGCGGTAAGACACAGACTGAATCTCCCTCCACACCGTACCACACACTCTCCCGGGTCAGACACAGACTGATTATTCCTCTACACGGTTCCATCGAACACTCCCGGGATCAGAATCAGGGTGAATCTCCCTCCACACCGTCCCATCACACACTCCCGGGGTCAGACACAGAGTGATTATTGCTCTACACGGTCCCAACAAACACTCCCGGGTGTCAGACACAGAGCGATTATTCCTCTGCACTGTACCATCAAACACTACGTGGGTCAGACATAGTGATTATTCCTCTGCACGGTCCCATCAAACACTCCCGGGGTCAGACACAGAGTGAATCTCCCTCCACGCCGTCCCATCACTCACTCCCGGGGTCAGACACAGAGTGATTATTCCTCTACACGGTACCATCAAACACTCCCGGGGTCAGACACAGGGTGAATCTCCTTCAACACTGTCCAATCACACTCTGCCGGGGTCAGGCACACAATGATTATTCCTCTACACGGTCACATCAAACATTCCCGGGGTCAGACACAGAGAGATTATTCCTCTACACGGTCCCATCACACACTCCCGGGGTAAGACACAGACTGAATCTCCCTCCACACCGTACCAACACACTCTCCCGGGTCAGACACAGACTGATTATTCCTCATCACGGTCCCATCACACACTCCCGGGGTCAGACACAGACTGAATCTCCCTCCACGCCGTCCCATCATACAGTCCCGGTGTCAGACACAGAGTGTTTATTCTTCTACACGGTCCAATCAAACACTCCCGGGGTCAGCCGCAGAGTGATTATTGCTCTACACGGTCCAATCACACACACCCGTGGTCAGAATCAGGGTGATTCTCCCTCCACACCGTCCCATCACCCACTCCCGGGGTCAGACACAGAGTGATTATTGCTCTACACGGTCCCAACAAACACTCCCGGGTGTCAAACACAGAGCGATTATTCCTCTGCACTGTACCATCAAACACTACGTGGGTCAGACACAGTGATTATTCCTCTGCACGGTCCGATCAAACACTCCCGGGGTCAGACACAGAGTGAATCCCCCTCCACGCCGTCCCATCACTCACTACCGGGGTCAGACACAGAGTGATTATTCCTCTACACGGTACCATCAAACACTCCCGGGGTCAGACACAGACTGATTATTCCTCTACACGGTCCTATCAAACACTCCCGGGGTCAGACACAGAGTGAATCTCCTTCAACACTGTCCCATCACACTCTGCCGGGGTCAGGGACACAGTGATTATTCCTCTACACGGTCCCATCAAACCCTCCCGGGGTCAGACACAGAATGAATATCCCTCCACGCCGTCCCATGACACACTCGCGGGGTCAGACACAGAGTGATTATTCCTCTACACGGTCCCGTCAAACATTCCCGGGGTCAGAAACAGAGAGATTATTCCTCTACACGGTCCCATCACACACACCCGGGGTAAGACACAGACTGAATCTCCCTCCACACCGTACCAACACACTCTCCCGGGTCAGACACAGACTGATTATTCCTCTGCACGGTCCCATCACACACTCCCGGGGTCAGACACAGACTGAATCTCCCTCCACGCCGTCCCATCATACAGTCCCTGGGTCAGACACAGAGTGATTATTCTTCTACACGGTCCAATCAAGCACTCCCGGGGTCAGCCGCAGAGTGATTATTGCTCTACACGGTCCCATCACACACACCCGGGGTATGACACAGACTGAATCTCCCTCCACACCGTCCCGTCACACACTCCCGTGGTCAGACACAGAGTGATTATTCCTATACACGGTCCCATCAAACACTCCCGGGGTCAGACACAGAGTGAATCTCCCTCCACACCGTCCCATCACACTCTCCCGTGGTCAGACACAGTGTGATTATTCCTCTACACGGTCCCATCAAACACTCCCGGGGTCAGACACAGAGTGAATCTCCCTCCACACCGTCCCATCACACTCTCCCGTGGTCAGACACAGTGTGATTATTCCTCTACACGGTTCCATCGAACACTCCCGGGGTCAGAATCAGGGTGAATCTCCCTCCACACCGTCCCATCACACACTCCCGGGGTCAGACACAGAGTGATTATTGCTCTACACGGTCCCAACAAACACTCCCGGGTGTCAGACACAGAGCGATTATTCCTCTGCACTGTACCATCAAACACTACGTGGGTCAGACACAGTGATTATTCCTCTGCACGGTCCCATCAAACATTCCCGGGGTCAGACACAGAGTGAATCTCCCTCCACGCCGTCCCATCACTCACTCCCGGGGTCAGACACAGAGTGATTATTCCACTACACGGTACCATCAAACACTCCCGGGGTCAGACACAGGGTGAATCTCCTTCAACACTGTCCAATCACACTCTGCCGGGGTCAGGCACACAATGATTATTCCTCTACACGGTCACATCAAACATTCCCGGGGTCAGAAACAGAGAGATTATTCCTCTACACGGTCCCATCACACACTCCCGGGGTAAGACACAGACTGAATCTCCCTCCACACCGTACCAACACACTCTCCCGGGTCAGACACAGACTGATTATTCCTCAACACGGTCCCATCACACACTCCCGGGGTCAGACACAGACTGAATCTCCCTCCACGCCGTCCCATCATACAGTCCCGGGGTCAGACACAGAGTGTTTATTCTTCTACACGGTCCAATCAAACACTCCCGGGGTCAGCCGCAGAGTGATTATTGCTCTACACGGTCCAATCACACACACCCGGGGTAGGAATCAGGGTGAATCTCCCTCCACACCGTCCCATCACCCACTCCCGGGGTCAGACACAGAGTGATTAATCCTCTACACCGACGCATCACACACTCCCGTGGTCAAACACAGAGTGATTATTCCTCTACACGGTTCCATCGAACACTCCCGGGGTCAGACACAGAGTGATTATTGCTCTACACGGTCCCAACAAACACTCCCGGGTGTCAGACGCAGAGCGATTATTCCTCTGCACTGTACCATCAAACACTACGTGGGTCAGACACAGTGATTATTCCTCTGCACGGTCCATCAAACACTCCCGGGGTCAGACACAGAGTGAATCTCCCTCCACGCCGTCCCATCACTCACTCCCGGGGTCAGACACAGAGAGATTATTCCTCTACACAGTACCATCAAACACTCCCGGGGTCAGACACAGACTGATTATTCCTCTACACGGTCCTATCAAACACTCCCGGGGTCAGACACAGGGTGAATCTCCTTCAACACTGTCCAATCACACTCTGCCGGGGTCAGGCACACAATGATTATTCCTCTACACCGACCCATCACACACTCCCGCGGTAAGACACAGACTGAATCTCCCTCCACACCGTACCACACACTCTCCCGGGTCAGACACAGACTGATTATTCCTCTACACGGTTCCATCGAACACTCCCGTGGTCAGAATCAGGGTGAATCTCCCTCCACACCGTCCCATCACACACTCCCGGGGTCAGACACAGAGTGATTATTGCTCTACACGGTCCCAACAAACACTCCCGGGTGTCAGACACAGAGCGATTATTCCTCTGCACTGTACCATCAAACACTACGTGGGTCAGACACAGTGATTATTCCTCTGCACGGTCCCATCAAACACTCCCGGGGTCAGACACAGAGTGAATCTCCCTCCACGCCGTCCCATCACTCACTCCCGGGGTCAGACACAGAGTGATTATTCCTCTACACGGTACCATCAAACACTCCCGGGGTCAGACACAGGGTGAATCTCCTTCAACACTGTCCAATCACACTCTGCCGGGGTCAGGCACACAATGATTATTCCTCTACACGGTCACATCAAACATTCCCGGGGTCAGAAACAGAGAGATTATTCCTCTACACGGTCCCATCACACACTCCCGGGGTAAGACACAGACTGAATCTCCCTCCACACCGTACCAACACACTCTCCCGGGTCAGACACAGACTGATTATTCCTCATCACGGTCCCATCACACACTCCCGGGGTCAGACACAGACTGAATCTCCCTCCACGCCGTCCCATCATACAGTCCCGGTGTCAGACACAGAGTGTTTATTCTTCTACACGGTCCAATCAAACACTCCCGGGGTCAGCCGCAGAGTGATTATTGCTCTACACGGTCCAATCACACACACCCGTGGTCAGAATCAGGGTGATTCTCCCTCCACACCGTCCCATCACCCACTCCCGGGGTCAGACACGGAGTGATTATTGCTCTACACGGTCCCAACAAACACTCCCGGGTGTCAAACACAGAGCGATTATTCCTCTGCACTGTACCATCAAACACTACGTGGGTCAGACACAGTGATTATTCCTCTGCACGGTCCCATCAAACACTCCCGGGGTCAGACACAGAGTGAATCCCCCTCCACGCCGTCCCATCACTCACTACCGGGGTCAGACACAGAGTGATTATTCCTCTACACGGTACCATCAAACACTCCCGGGGTCAGACACAGACTGATTATTCCTCTACACGGTCCTATCAAACACTCCCGGGGTCAGACACAGAGTGAATCTCCTTCAACACTGTCCCATCACACTCTGCCGGGGTCAGGGACACAGTGATTATTCCTCTACACGGTCCCATCAAACCCTCCCGGGGTCAGACACAGAATGAATATCCCTCCACGCCGTCCCATGACACACTCCCGGGTTCAGACACAGAGTGATTATTCCTCTACACGGTCCCGTCAAACATTCCCGGGGTCAGAAACAGAGAGATTATTCCTCTACACGGTCCCATCACACACACCCGGGGTAAGACACAGACTGAATCTCCCTCCACACCGTACCAACACACTCTCCCGGGTCAGACACAGACTGATTATTCCTCTGCACGGTCCCATCACACACTCCCGGGGTCAGACACAGACTGAATCTCCCTCCACGCCGTCCCATCATACAGTCCCTGGGTCAGACACAGAGTGATTATTCTTCTACACGGTCCAATCAAGCACTCCCGGGGTCAGCCGCAGAGTGATTATTGCTCTACACGGTCCCATCACACACACCCGGGGTATGACACAGACTGAATCTCCCTCCACACCGTCCCGTCACACACTCCCGTGGTCAGACACAGAGTGATTATTCCTATACACGGTCCCATCAAACACTCCCGGGGTCAGACACAGAGTGAATCTCCCTCCACACCGTCCCATCACACTCTCCCGTGGTCAGACACAGTGTGATTATTCCTCTACACGGTCCCATCAAACACTCCCGGGGTCAGACATAGACTGAATCACCCTCCACACCGTCCCATCTCACACTCCCGTGATCAGGCACAGAGTGATTAATCCTCTACACCGACGCATCACACACTCCCGTGATCAGACACAGACTGATTATTCCTCTACACGGTCCTATCAATCACTCCCGGGGTCAGACACAGGGTGAATCTCCTTCAACACTGTCCCATCACACTCTGCCGGGGTCAGGCACACAGTGATTATTCCTCTACACGGTCCCATCAAACACTCCCGGGGTCAGACACACAGTGAATCTCCCTCCACGCCGTCCCATCACGCACTCCCGGGGTCAGACACAGAGTGATTATTCCTCTAGACGATCCCATCAAACATTCCCGGGGTAAGAAACAGAGAGATTATTCCTCTACACGGTCCCATCACACACTCCCGTATTAAGACACAGACTGAATCTCCCTCCACACCGTACCAACACACTCTCCCGGGTCAGACACAGACTGATTATTCCTTTACACGGTCCAATCACACACTCCCGGGGTCAGACACAGACTGAATCTCCCTCCGCACCGTCCCATCATACAGTCCCGGGGTCAGACACAGAGTGATTATTCCTCCACACCGTCCCATCACAGACTCCCGGGGTCAGACACAGAGTGATTATTCCTCTACACGGTCCCATCAAACACTGCCGGCGTCAGACACAGAGTGAATCTCCCTCTACTCCGTCCCATCACACACTCCCGTTTTCAGACACAGAGTGATTATTCTTCTCCACGGTCCCATAAAACACTCCCGGGGTCAGACACAGAGTGATTATTGCTCTACACGGTCCCATCACACACACCCTGGGTATGACACAGACTGAATCTCCCTCCACACCGTACCAACCCACTCTCCCGGGTCAGACACAGACTGATTATTCCTCTACACGGTCCCATCACACACTCCCGGGGTCAGACACAGAATGAATCTCCCTCCACGCCGTCCCATCATACAGTCCCGGGGTCAGACACAGAGTGATTATTCTTCTACACGGTCCAATCAAACACTCCCGGGGTCAGCCGGAGACTGATTATTCCTTTACTCCGCCCATCACACTCTCCCGGGGTCAGACACAGAGTGATTATTCCTCTACACGGTACCATCAAACACTCCCGGGGTCAGGCACACAGTGATTATTCCTCTACACCGACCCATCAAACACTCCCGGGGTCAGACACAGAGTGATTATTCCTCTACACGGTCCCATCAAACATTCCCGGGGTCAGAAACAGAGTGATTAATCCTCTACACCGTCCCATCACACATTCCCGGGGTCAGACACAGAGTGATTATTGCTCTACACGGTCCCAACAAACACTCCCGGGTGTCAGACACAGAGCGATTATTCCTCTGCACTGGACCATCAAACACTACGTGGGTCAGACACAGTGATTATTCCTCTGCACGGTCCCATCAAACACTCACGGTGTCAGACACAGAGTGAATCTCCCTCCACGCCGTCCCATCACTCACTCCCGGGGTCAGACACAGAGTGATTATTCCTCTACACGGTACCATCAAACACTCCCGGGGTCAGACACAGACTGATTATTCCTCTACACGGTCCTATCAATCACTCCCGGGGTCAGACACAGGGTGAATCTCCTTCAACACTGTCCCATCACACTCTGCTGGGGTCAGGCACACAGTGATTATTCCTCTACACGGTCCCATCAAACACTCCCGGGGTCAGACACACAGTGAATCTCCCTCCACGCCGTCCCATCACACACTCCCGGGGTCAGACACAGAGTGATTATTCCTCTACACGATCCCATCAAACATTCCCGGGGTAAGAAACAGAGAGATTATTCCTATACACGGTCCCATCACACACTCCCGGATTAAGACACAGACTGAATCTCCCTCCACACCGTACCAAGACATTCTCCCGGGTCAGACACAGACTGATTATTCCTTTACACGGTCCAATCACACACTCCCGGGGTCAGACACAGACTGAATCTCCCTCCGCACCGTCCCATCATACAGTCCCGGGGTCAGACACAGAGTGATTATTCCTCCACACCGTCCCATCACAGACTCCCGGGGTCAGACACAGAGTGATTATTCCTCTACACGGTCCCATCAAACACTGCCGGCGTAAGACTCAGAGTGAATCTCCCTCCACACCGTCCCATCACACACTTCCGTTTTCAGACACAGAGAGATTATTCTTCTCCACGGTCCAATCAAACAATCCCGGGGTCAGACACAGAGTGATTATTGCTCTACACGGTCCCATCACACACACCCGGGGTATGACACAGACTGAATCTCCCTCCACACCGTACCAACCCACTCTCCCGGGTCAGACACAGACTGATTATTCCTCTACACGGTCCCATCACACACTCCCGGGGTCAGACACAGACTGAATCTCCCTCCACGCCGTCCCATCATACAGTCCCGGGGTCAGACACAGAGTGATTATTCTTCTACACGGTCCAATCAAACACTCCCGGGGTCAGCCGCAGAGTGATTATTCCTTTACTCCGCCCATCACACTCTCCCAGGGTCAGACACAGAGTGAATCTCCCTCCACACCGTCCCGTCACACACTCCCGTGGTCAGACACAGAGTGATTATTCCTCTACACGGTCCCATCAAACACTCCCGGGGTCAGACACAGAGTGAATCTCCCTCCACACCGTCCCATCACACTCTCCCGTGATCAGACACAGTGTGATTATTCCTCTACACGGTCCCATCAAACACTCCCGGGGTCAGACATAGACTGAATCACCCTCCACACCGTCCCATCACACACTCCCGTGATCAGACACAGAGTGATTAATCCTCTACACCGACGCATCACACACTCCCGTGGTCAAACACAGAGTGATTTTTCCTCTACACGGTTCCATCGAACACTCCCGGGGTCAGAATCAGGGTGAATCTCCCTCCACACCGTCCTTTCACACACTCCCGGGGTCAGACACAGAGTGATTATTGCTCTACACGTTCCCAACAAACACTCCCGGGTGTCAGACACAGAGCGATTATTCCTCTCCACTGTACCATCAAACACTACGTGGGTCAGACACAGTGATTATTCCTCTGCACGGACCCATCAAACACTCCCGGGGTCAGACACAGAGTAAATCTCCCTCCACGCCGTCCCATCACTCACTCCCGGGGTCAGACACAGAGTTATTATTCCTCTACACGGTACCATCAAACACTCCCGGGGTCAGACACAGACTGATTATTCCTCTACACGGTCCTATCAAACACTCCCGGTGTCAGACACAGGGTGAGTCTCCTTCAACACTGTCCCATCACACTCTGCCGGGGACAGGCGCAGAGTGATTATTCCTCTACACGGTCCCATCAAACACTCCCGGGGTCAGACACAGAGTGAATCTCCCTCCACGCCGTCCCATCACACACTCCCGGGGTCAGACACAGAGTGATTATTCCTCTACACGGTCCCATCAAAAATTCCCGGGGTCAGAAACAGAATGATTATTCCTCTACGCGGGCCCATCAAACTCTTCCGAGGTCAGACACAGAGTGATTATTCCTCTACACGGTCGCATCAAACGATCCAGGTGGTCAGACACAGAGTGATTATTCCTCTACACCGCACATCACACTCTCCCGGGGTCAGACACAGAGTGAATCTCCCTACACACCGTCCCATCACACACTCCCGTGGTCAGACACAGACTGATTATTCCTCTACACGGTCCCATCAAACACTCCCGGGGTCAGACACAGAGTGAATCTCCCTCCAAATCGTCCCATCACACACTCCCGGGTCAGACACAGACTGATTATTCCTCTACACGGTCCCATCAATCACTCCCGGGGTCAGACACAGGGTGAATTTATATCCACACCGTCCCATCATACACTCCCGGGGTCAGACACAGAGTGATTATTCCTCTACACGGTCCCATCAAACACTCCCGGGGTCAGCCACAGATTGATTATTCCTCTACACGGTCCCATCAAACACTCCCGGTGTCAGACACAGACAGAATCTCCCTCCACACCGTCCCATCACACACTCCCGTGGTCAAACACAGAGTGATTATTCCTCTACACGGTCCCATCAAACATTCCCGGGGTCAGAAACAGAGTGATTATTCCTGTATGCGGCCCCATCAAGCTCTCCCGGGGTCAGACACTGAGTGATTATTCCTCTACAAGGTCCCATCAAACACTCCCGGTGTCAGACACAGAGTGAATCTCCCTCCACACCGTCCCATCACACTGTCCCGTGATCAGACACAGTGTGATTATTCCTCTACACGGTCCCATCAAACACTCCCGGGGTCAGACATAGACTGAATAACCCTCCACACCGTCCCATCACACACTCCCGTGATCAGACACAGAGTGATTAATCCTCTACACCGACGCATCACACACTCCCGTGATCAGACACAGAGTGATTAATCCTCTACAGCGACGCATCACACACTCCCGTGGTCAAACACAGAGTGATTATTCCTCTACACGGTTCCATCGAACACTCCCGGGGTCAGAATCAGGGTGAATCTCCCTCCACACCGTCCTTTCACACACTCCCGGGGTCAGACACAGAGTGATTATTGCTCTACACGTTCCCAACAAACACTCCCGGGTGTCAGACACAGAGCGATTATTCCTCTCCACTGTACCATCAAACACTACGTGGGTCAGACACAGTGATTATTCCTCTGCACGGACCCATCAAACACTCCCGGGGTCAGACACAGAGTGAATCTCCCTCCACGCCGTCCCATCACTCACTCCCGGGTCAGGCACAGACTGATTATTCCTCTACACGGTCCAATCAAACATTCCCGGGGTCAGAAACAGAGTGATTATTCCTCTACGCGGCCCCATCAAACTCTTCCGGGGTCAGACACAGAGTGATTATTCCTCTACACGGTCCCATCAAACGATCCAGGTGGTCAGACACAGAGTGATTATTCCTCTACACCGCACATCACACTCTCCCGGGGTCAGACACAGAGTGAATCTCCCTACTCACCGTCCCATCACACACTCCCGTGGTCAGACACAGACTGATTATTCCTCTACACGGTCCCATCAATCACTCCCGGGGTCCGACACAGGGTGAATTTATATCCGCACCGTCCCATCATACACTCCCGGGGTCAGACACAGAGTGATTATTCCTCTGCACGGTCCCATCAAACAATCCCGGGGTCAGCCACAGATTGATTATTCCTCTACACGGTCCCATCAAACTCTCCCGGTGTCAGACACAGACTGAATCTCCCTCCACACCGTCCCATCACACACTCCCGTGGTCAAACACAGAGTGATTATTCCTCTACACGGTCCCATCAAACATTCCCGGGGTCAGAATCAGAGTGATTATTCCTGTACGCGGCCCCATCAAACTCTCCCGGGGTCAGACACTGAGTGATTATTCCTCTACACGGTCCCATCAAACGATCCCGGTGGTCAGACTCAGAGTGATTATTCCTCTACACGGTACCATCAAGCACTCCCAGAGTCAGACACAGAGTGATTATTCCTCTTCACGGTCCAATCAAACACTCCCGGGGTCATACACAGAGGGATTATTCAGAAAAACGGTCCCATCAAACACTGCCGGGGTCAGACGCAGAGTGAATCTCCCTCACACCGTCCCATCACACACTCCCGGGGTAAGACACAGAGTGATTATTCCTCTACAAGGTCCCATCAAACACTCCCGGGGACAGACACAGAGTGAATCTCAATTCACACCGTCCCATCACACTCTGCCGGGGTCAGACACAGGGAGTTTATTCCTCTACAAGGTACCATCAAACACTCCCGGGGTCAGACACAGAGAGATTATTCCTCTGCACGGACCCATCAAACACTCCCGGGGTCAGAAACAGAGTGAATCTCAATCCTCACCGTCCAATCTCACACTCCCGCGGTCAGACACAGAGAGATTATGCCTCTACACGGTCCCAATACACACTCCCGGGGTCAGACACAGACTGAATCTCCCTCCGCACCGTCCCATCATACAGTCCCGGGGTCTGACACAGAGTGATTATTCCTCCACACCGTCCCATCACAGACTCCCGGGGTCAGACACAGAGTGATTATTCCTCTACACGGTCCCATCAAACACTGCCGGCGTCAGACACAGAGTGAATCTCCCTCCACACCGTCCCATCACGCACTCCCGTTTTTAGACACAGAGTGATTATTCTTCTCCACCGTCCCATCAAACACTCCCGGGGTCAGACACAGAGTGATTATTGCTCTACACGGTCCCATCACACACACCCGGGGTATGACACAGACTGAATCTCCCTCCACACCGTTCCAACACACTCTCCCGGGTCAGACACAGACTGATTATTCCTCTACACGGTCCCATCACACTCTCCCGGGGTCAGACACAGACTGAATCTCCCTCCACGCCGTCCCATCATACAGTCCCGGGGTCAGACACAGAGTGATTATTCTTCTACACGGTCCAATCAAACACTCCCGGGGTCAGAATCAGGGTGAATCTCCCTCCACACCGTCCTTTCACACACTCCCGGGATCAGACACAGAGTGATTATTGCTCTACACGTTCCCAACAAACACTCCCGGGTGTCAGACACAGAGCGATTATTCCTCTCCACTGTACCATCAAACACTACGTGGGTCAGACACAGTGATTATTCCTCTGCACGGACCCATCAAACACTCCCGGGGTCAGACACAGAGTGAATCTCCCTCCACGCCGTCCCATCACTCACTCCCGGGTCAGACACAGACTGATTATTCCTCTACACGGTCCCATCAAACATTCCCGGGGTCAGAAACAGAGTGATTATTCCTCTACGCGGCCCCATCAAACTCTTCCGGGGTCAGACACAGAGTGATTATTCCTCTACACGGTCCCATCAAACGATCCAGGTGGTCAGACACAGAGTGATTATTCCTCTACACCGCACATCACACTCTCCCGGGGTCAGACACAGAGTGAATCTCCCTACACACCGTCCCATCACACACTCCCGTGGTCAGACACAGACTGATTATTCCTCTACACGGTCCCATCAATCACTCCCGGGGTCCGACACAGGGTGAATTTATATCCACACCGTCCCATCATACACTCCCGGGGTCAGACACAGAGTGATTATTCCTCTACACGGTCCCATCAAACACTCCCGGGGTCAGCCACAGATTGATTATTCCTCTACACGGTCCCATCAAACACTCCCGGTGTCAGACACAGACTGAATCTCCCTCCACACCGTCCCATCACACACTCCCGTGGTCAAACACAGAGTGATTATTCCTCTACACGGTCCCATCAAACATTCCCGTGGTCAGAAACAGAGTGATTATTCCTGTACGCGGCCCCATCAAACTCTCCCGGGGTCAGACACTGAGTGATTATTCCTCTACACGGTCCCATCAAACGATCCCGGTGGTCAGACACAGAGTGATTATTCCTCTACACGGTACCATCAAGCACTCCCAGGGTCAGACACAGAGTTATTATTCCTCTACACGGTCCCATCAAAAACTCCCGGGGTCAGACGCAGAGTGAATCTCCCTCACACCGTCCCATCACACACTCCCGGGGTAAGACACAGAGTGATTATTCCTCTACAAGGTCCCATCAAACACTCCCGGGGACAGACACAGAGTGAATCTCAATTCACACCGTCCCATCACACTCTGCCGGGGTCAGACACAGGGAGTTTATTCCTCTACAAGGTACCATCAAACACTCCCGGGGTCAGACACAGAGAGATTATTCCTCTACACGGTTCCATCGAACACTCCCGGGGTCAGACACAGAGTGAATCTCCCTCCACGCCGTCCCATCACTCACTCCCGGGGTCAGACACAGAGTGATTATTCCTCTACACGGTACCATCAAACACTCCCGGGGTCAGACACAGATTGATTATTCCTCTACACGGTCCTATCAAACACTCCCGGGGTCAGAAACAGGGTGAATCTCCTTCAACTCTGTCCCATCACACTCTGCCGGGGTCAGACACACAGTGAATATTCCTCTACACGGTCCCATCAAACACTCCCGTGGTCAGACACAGAGTGAATCTCCCTCCACGCCGTCCCATCACACACTCCGGGGTCAGACACAGAGTGATTATTCCTCTACACGGTCCCATCAAAAACTCCCGGGCCAGACACAGAGTGAATCTCCCTCCAAATCGTCCCATCATACACTCCCGGGGTCAGACACAGAGTGATTATTCCTCTACACGGTCCCATCAAACACTCCCGGGGTCAGCCACAGAGTAATTATTCCTCTACACCGCCCATCACACTCTCCCGGGGTCAGACAGAGAGTGAACCTCCCTCCAAACCGTCCCATCACACACTCCCGAGGTCAGACACAGAGTGATCTTTCCTCTACACGGTCCAATCAAACACTCCGGGGGTCAGACACAGAGTGAATCTCCCTCCACACCATCCCATCACACACTCCCGTGGTCAGACACAGTGTGATTATTCCTCTACACGGTCCCATCAAACACTCCCGGTGTCAGACACTGACTGAATCTCCCTCCACACCGTCCCATCACACACTCCAGTGGTCAAACACAGAGTGATTATTCCTCTATATGGTTCCATCAAACACTCCCGGGTTCAGACACAGGGTGAATCTCCCTCCACACAGTCCCATCACACACTCCCAGGGTCAGACACAGAGGGATTATTCCTCTACACGGTCCCATCAAACACTCCCGGGGTCAGACACAGAGTGAATCTCCCTCCACGCCGTCCCATCACACACTCCCGGGGTCAGACACAGAGTGATTATTCCTCTACACGGTCCCATCAAACATTCCCGGGGTCAGAAACAGAGTGATTATTCCTCTACGCGGCCCCATCAAACTCTCCCGGGGTCAGCCACAGAGTGATTATTCCTCTACACCGCCCATCACACTCTCCCGGGGTCAGACACAGAGTGAATCTCCCTCCACACCGTCCCATCACACACTCCCGAGGTCAGACACAGAGTGATCTTTCCTCTACACGGTCCAAACAAACACTCCCGGTGTCAGACACAGAGTGAATCTCCCTCCACACCGTCCCATCACACACTCCTGTGGTCAGTCACAGTGCGATTATTCCTCTACACGGTCCCATCAAACACTCCCGGTGTCAGACACAGTGTGATTATTCTTCTACACGGTCGCATCAAACACTCCCGGGGTCAGACATAGACTGAATCACCCTCCACACCGTCCCATCACACACTCCCGTGATCAGACACATAGCGATTAATCCTCTACACGTTACCATCAAACACTCCCGGGGTCAGACACAGACTGATTATTCCTCTACACGGTCCCATCAAACACTCCCGGGGTCAGACACAGGGTGAATCTCATTCAACACTGTCCCATCACACTCTGCCGGAGTCAGACACACAGTGATTATTCCTCTACACGGTCCCATCAAACACTCCCGTGGTCAGACACAGTGTGATTATTCTTCTACACGGTCGCATCAAACACTCCCGGGGTCAGACATAGACTGAATTACCCTCCACACCGTCCCATCACACACTCCCGTAATCAGACACAGAGTGATTAATCCTCTACACCGACGCATCACACACTCCCGTAATCAAACACAGAGTGATTATTCCTCTACACGGTTCCATCGAACACTCCCGGGGTCAGACACAGAGTGATTATTGCTCTACACGGTCCCAACAAACACTCCCGTGTGTCAGACACAGAGCGATTATTCCTCTGCACTGTACCATCAAACACTACGTGGGTCAGACACAGTGATTATTCCTCTGCACGGTCCCATCAAACACTCCCGGGGTCAGACACAGAGTGAATCTCCCTCCACGCCGTCCCATCACTCACTCCCGGGGTCAGACACAGAGTGATTATTCCTCTACACGGTACCATCAAACACTCCCGGGGTCAGACACAGACTGATTATTCCTCTACACGGTCCCATCAAACACACCCGGGGTCAGACACAGGGTGAATCTCCTTCAACACTGTCCCATCACACTCTGCCGGGGTCAGACACACAGTGATTATTCCTCTACACGGTCCCACCAAACACTCCCGGGGTCAGCCACAGAGTGATTATTCCTCTACACCGCCCATCACACACTCCCGGGGTCAGACACAGAGTGAATCTCCCTCCACACCGTCCCATCACACACTCCCGTGGTCAGACACAGTGTGATTATTCCTCTACACGGTCCCATCAAACACTCCCGGTGTCAGACACTGACTGAATCTCCCTCCACACCGTCCCATCACACACTCCCGTGGTCAAACACAGAGTGATTATTCCTCTATATGGTTCCATCAAACACTCCCGGGGTCAGACACAGGGTGAATCTCCCTCCACACAGTCCCATCACACACTCCCAGGGTCAGACACAGAGGGATTATTCCTCTACACGGTCCCATCAAACACTCCCGGGGTCAGACACAGAGTGAATCTCCCTCCACGCCGTCCCATCACACACTCCCGGGGTCAGACACAGAGTGATTATTCCTCTACACGGTCCCATCAAACATTCCCGGGGTCAGAAACAGAGTGATTATTCCTCTACGCGGCCCCATCAAACTCTCCCGGGGTCAGACACAGAGTGATTATTCCTCTACACGGTCCCATCAAACGATCCCGGTGGTCAGACACAGAGTGATTATTCCTCTACACGGTACCATCACACTCTCCCGGGGTCAGACACAGAGTGATTATTCCTCTACACGGTCCAATCAAACACTCCCGGGTCAGACACAGAGTGAATCTCCCTCCAAATCGTCCCATCACACACTCCCGGGTCAGACACAGACTGATTATTCTACTACACGGTCCCATCAAACACTCCCGGGGTCAGCCACAGAATGATTATTCCTCTACACCGCCCATCACACTCTCCCGGTGTCAGACACAGAGTGAATCTCCCTCCACACCGTCCCATCACACACTCCTGTGGTCAGTCACAGTGCGATTATTCCTCTACACGGTCCCATCAAACACTCCCGGTGTCAGACACCGACTGAATCTCCCTCCACACCGTCCCATCACACACTACCGTGGTCAAACACAGAGAGATTATTCCTCTACATGGTTCCATCAAACACTCCCGTAGTCAGACACAGTGTGATTATTCTTCTACACGGTCGCATCAAACACTCCCGGGGTCAGACATAGACTGAATCACCCTCCACACCGTCCCATCACACACTCCCGTGATCAGACACATAGTGATTAATCCTCTACACGTTACCATCAAACACTCCCGGGGTCAGACACAGACTGATTATTCCTCTACACGGTCCCATCAAACACTCCCGGGGTCAGACACAGGGTGAATCTCATTCAACACTGTCCCATCACACTCTGCCGGGGTCAGACACACAGTGATTATTCCTCTACACGGTCCCATCAAACACTCCCGTGGTCAGACACAGTGTGATTATTCTTCTACACGGTCGCATCAAACACTCCCGGGGTCAGACATAGACTGAATCACCCTCCACACCGTCCCATCACACACTCCCGTAATCAGACACAGAGTGATTAATCCTCTACACCGACGCATCACACACTCCCGTAATCAGACACAGAGTGATTAATCCTCTACACCGACGCATCACACACTCCCGTGGTCAAACACAGAGTGATTATTCCTCTACACGGTTCCATCGAACACTCCCGGGGTCAGACACAGAGTGATTATTGCTCTACACGGTCCCAACAAACACTCCCGGGTGTCAGACACAGAGCAATTATTCCTCTGCACTGTACCATCAAACACTACGTGGGTCAGACACAGTGATTATTCCTCTGCACGGTCCCATCAAACACTCCCGGGGTCAGACACAGAGTGAATCTCCCTCCACGCCGTCCCATCACTCACTCCCGGGGTCAGACACAGAGTGATTATTCCTCTACACGGTACCATCAAACACTCCCGGGGTCAGACACAGACTGATTATTCCTCTACACGGTCCCATCAAACACACCCGGGGTCAGACACAGGGTGAATCTCCTTCAACACTGTCCCATCACACTCTGCCGGGGTCAGACACACAGTGATTATTCCTCTACACGGTCCCACCAAACACTCCCGGGGTCAGCCACAGAGTGATTATTCCTCTACACCGCCCATCACACTCTCCCGGGGTCAGACACAGAGTGAATCTCCCTCCACACCGTCCCATCACTCACTCCCGAGGTCAGACACAGAGTGAATCTCACTCCACACCGTCCCATCACACACTCCCGTGGTCAGACACAGTGTGATTATTCCTCTACACGGTCCCATCAAACACTCCCGGTGTCAGACACAGACTGAATCTCCCTCCACACCGTCCCATCACACCGTCCCGTGGTCAAACACAGAGTGATTATTCCTCTACAAGGTCCCATCAAACACTACCGGGGACAGACACAGAGTGAATCTCAATTCACACCGTCCCATCACACTCTCCCGGGGTCAGACACAGGGAGTTTATTCCTCTACACGGTACCATCAAACACTCCCGGGGTCAGAAACAGAGTGAATCTCAATCCTCACCGTCCAATCACACACTCCCGCGGTCAGACACAGAGAGATTATGCCTCTACACGGTACCATCAAACACTCCCGGGGTCAGACACAGAGAGATTATTCCTCTACACGGTCCCATCACACACTCCCGGGGTCAAACACAGACTGAATCTCCCTCCGCACCGTCCCATCATACAGTCCCGGGGTCAGACACAGAGTGATTATTCCTCTACACGGTCCCATCAAACACTGCCGGGGTCAGACACAGAGTGAATCTCCCTACACACCGTCCCATCACACACTCCCGGGGTCAGACACAGAGAGATTATTCCTCTACACGGTACCATCAAACACTCCCGGGGTCAGACACAGAGTCATTATTCCTCTACAAGGTCACATCAAACACTTCCGTGGTCAGACACAGAGTGATTATTCCTCTACGCCGCCCATCACACTCTCCCGGCGTCAGACACAGAGTGAATCTCCCTCCACACCGTCCCATCACACACTCCCGAGGTCAGACACAGAGTGATCTTTCCTCTACACGGTCCAAACAAACACTCCCGGTGTCAGACACAGAGTGAATCTCCCTCCACACCGTCCCATCACACACTCCTGTGGTCAGTCACAGTGCGATTATTCCTCTACACGGTCCCATCAAACACTCCCGGGGTCAGACACAGAGTGAATCTCCCTCCACACCATCCCATCACACACTCCCGTGGTCAGACACAGTGTGATTATTCCTCTACACGGTCCCATCAAACACTCCCGGTGTCAGACACTGACTGAATCTCCCTCCACACCGTCCCATCACACACTCCAGTGGTCAAACACAGAGTGATTATTCCTCTATATGGTTCCATCAAACACTCCCGGGGTCAGACACAGGGTGAATCTCCCTCCACACAGTCCCATCACACACTCCCAGGGTCAGACACAGAGGGATTATTCCTCTACACGGTCCCATCAAACACTCCCGGGGTCAGACACAGAGTGAATCTCCCTCCACGCCGTCCCATCACACACTCCCGGGGTCAGACACAGAGTGATTATTCCTCTACACGGTCCCATCAAACATTCCCGGGGTCAGAAACAGAGTGATTATTCCTCTACGCGGCCCCATCAAACTCTCCCGGGGTCAGCCACAGAGTGATTATTCCTCTACACCGCCCATCACACTCTCCCGGGGTCAGACACAGAGTGAATCTCCCTCCACACCGTCCCATCACACACTCCCGAGGTCAGACACAGAGTGATCTTTCCTCTACACGGTCCAAACAAACACTCCCGGTGTCAGACACAGAGTGAATCTCCCTCCACACCGTCCCATCACACACTCCTGTGGTCAGTCACAGTGCGATTATTCCTCTACACGGTCCCATCAAACACTCCCGGTGTCAGACACAGTGTGATTATTCTTCTACACGGTCGCATCAAACACTCCCGGGGTCAGACATAGACTGAATCACCCTCCACACCGTCCCATCACACACTCCCGTGATCAGACACATAGCGATTAATCCTCTACACGTTACCATCAAACACTCCCGGGGTCAGACACAGACTGATTATTCCTCTACACGGTCCCATCAAACACTCCCGGGGTCAGACACAGGGTGAATCTCATTCAACACTGTCCCATCACACTCTGCCGGAGTCAGACACACAGTGATTATTCCTCTACACGGTCCCATCAAACACTCCCGTGGTCAGACACAGTGTGATTATTCTTCTACACGGTCGCATCAAACACTCCCGGGGTCAGACATAGACTGAATTACCCTCCACACCGTCCCATCACACACTCCCGTAATCAGACACAGAGTGATTAATCCTCTACACCGACGCATCACACACTCCCGTAATCAAACACAGAGTGATTATTCCTCTACACGGTTCCATCGAACACTCCCGGGGTCAGACACAGAGTGATTATTGCTCTACACGGTCCCAACAAACACTCCCGTGTGTCAGACACAGAGCGATTATTCCTCTGCACTGTACCATCAAACACTACGTGGGTCAGACACAGTGATTATTCCTCTGCACGGTCCCATCAAACTCTCCCGGGGTCAGACACAGAGTGAATCTCCCTCCACGCCGTCCCATCACTCACTCCCGGGGTCAGACACAGAGTGATTATTCCTCTACACGGTACCATCAAACACTCCCGGGGTCAGACACAGACTGATTATTCCTCTACACGGTCCCATCAAACACACCCGGGGTCAGACACAGGGTGAATCTCCTTCAACACTGTCCCATCACACTCTGCCGGGGTCAGACACACAGTGATTATTCCTCTACACGGTCCCACCAAACACTCCCGGGGTCAGCCACAGAGTGATTATTCCTCTACACCGCCCATCACACACTCCCGAGGTCAGACACAGAGTGATCTTTCCTTTACACGGTGCAATCAAACACTCCCGGGGTCAGACACAGAGTGAATCTCCCTCCACACCGTCCCATCACACACTCCCGTGGTCAGACACAGTGTGATTATTCCTCTACACGGTCCCATCAAACACTCCCGGTGTCAGACACTGACTGAATCTCCCTCCACACCGTCCCATCACACACTCCCGTGGTCAAACACAGAGTGATTATTCCTCTATATGGTTCCATCAAACACTCCCGGGGTCAGACACAGGGTGAATCTCCCTCCACACAGTCCCATCACACACTCCCAGGGTCAGACACAGAGGGATTATTCCTCTACACGGTCCCATCAAACACTCCCGGGGTCAGACACAGAGTGAATCTCCCTCCACGCCGTCCCATCACACACTCCCGGGGTCAGACACAGAGTGATTATTCCTCTACACGGTCCCATCAAACATTCCCGGGGTCAGAAACAGAGTGATTATTCCTCTACGCGGCCCCATCAAACTCTCCCGGGGTCAGACACAGAGTGATTATTCCTCTACACGGTCCCATCAAACGATCCCGGTGGTCAGACACAGAGTGATTATTCCTCTACACGGTACCATCACACTCTCCCGGGGTCAGACACAGAGTGATTATTCCTCTACACGGTCCAATCAAACACTCCCGGGTCAGACACAGAGTGAATCTCCCTCCAAATCGTCCCATCACACACTCCCGGGTCAGACACAGACTGATTATTCTACTACACGGTCCCATCAAACACTCCCGGGGTCAGACACAGAATGATTATTCCTCTACACCGCCCATCACACTCTCCCGGGGTCAGACACAGAGTGAATCTCCCTCCACACCGTCCCATCACACACTCCCGAGGTCAGACACAGAGTGATCTTTCCTCTACACGGTCCAAACAAACACTCCCGGTGTCAGACACAGAGTGAATCTCCCTCCACACCGTCCCATCACACACTCCTGTGGTCAGTCACAGTGCGATTATTCCTCTACACGGTCCCATCAAACACTCCCGGTGTCAGACACCGACTGAATCTCCCTCCACACCGTCCCATCACACACTCCCGTGGTCAAACACAGAGTGATTATTCCTCTACATGGTTCCATCAAACACTCCCGTAGTCAGACACAGTGTGATTATTCTTCTACACGGTCGCATCAAACACTCCCGGGGTCAGACATAGACTGAATCACCCTCCACACCGTCCCATCACACACTCCCGTGATCAGACACATAGTGATTAATCCTCTACACGTTACCATCAAACACTCCCGGGGTCAGACACAGACTGATTATTCCTCTACACGGTCCCATCAAACACACCCGGGGTCAGACACAGGGTGAATCTCATTCAACACTGTCCCATCACACTCTGCCGGGGTCAGACACACAGTGATTATTCCTCTACACGGTCCCATCAAACACTCCCGTGGTCAGACACAGTGTGATTATTCTTCTACACGGTCGCATCAAACACTCCCGGGGTCAGACATAGACTGAATCACCCTCCACACCGTCCCATCACACACTCCCGTAATCAGACACAGAGTGATTAATCCTCTACACCGACGCATCACACACTCCCGTAATCAGACACAGAGTGATTAATCCTCTACACCGACGCATCACACACTCCCGTGGTCAAACACAGAGTGATTATTCCTCTACACGGTTCCATCGAACACTCCCGGGGTCAGACACAGAGTGATTATTGCTCTACACGGTCCCAACAAACACTCCCGGGTGTCAGACACAGAGCAATTATTCCTCTGCACTGTACCATCAAACACTACGTGGGTCAGACACAGTGATTATTCCTCTGCACGGTCCCATCAAACACTCCCGGGGTCAGACACAGAGTGAATCTCCCTCCACGCCGTCCCATCACTCACTCCCGGGGTCAGACACAGAGTGATTATTCCTCTACACGGTACCATCAAACACTCCCGGGGTCAGACACAGACTGATTATTCCTCTACACGGTCCCATCAAACACACCCGGGGTCAGACACAGGGTGAATCTCCTTCAACACTGTCCCATCACACTCTGCCGGGGTCAGACACACAGTGATTATTCCTCTACACGGTCCCACCAAACACTCCCGGGGTCAGCCACAGAGTGATTATTCCTCTACACCGCCCATCACACTCTCCCGGGGTCAGACACAGAGTGAATCTCCCTCCACACCGTCCCATCACTCACTCCCGAGGTCAGACACAGAGTGAATCTCACTCCACACCGTCCCATCACACACTCCCGTGGTCAGACACAGTGTGATTATTCCTCTACACGGTCCCATCAAACACTCCCGGTGTCAGACACAGACTGAATCTCCCTCCACACCGTCCCATCACACCGTCCCGTGGTCAAACACAGAGTGATTATTCCTCTACAAGGTCCCATCAAACACTACCGGGGACAGACACAGAGTGAATCTCAATTCACACCGTCCCATCACACTCTCCCGGGGTCAGACACAGGGAGTTTATTCCTCTACACGGTACCATCAAACACTCCCGGGGTCAGAAACAGAGTGAATCTCAATCCTCACCGTCCAATCACACACTCCCGCGGTCAGACACAGAGAGATTATGCCTCTACACGGTACCATCAAACACTCCCGGGGTCAGACACAGAGAGATTATTCCTCTACACGGTCCCATCACACACTCCCGGGGTCAAACACAGACTGAATCTCCCTCCGCACCGTCCCATCATACAGTCCCGGGGTCAGACACAGAGTGATTATTCCTCTACACGGTCCCATCAAACACTGCCGGGGTCAGACACAGAGTGAATCTCCCTACACACCGTCCCATCACACACTCCCGGGGTCAGACACAGAGAGATTATTCCTCTACACGGTACCATCAAACACTCCCGGGGTCAGACACAGAGTCATTATTCCTCTACAAGGTCACATCAAACACTTCCGTGGTCAGACACAGAGTGATTATTCCTCTACACCGCCCATCACACTCTCCCGGCGTCAGACACAGAGTGAATCTCCCTCCACACCGTCCCATCACACACTCCCGAGGTCAGACACAGAGTGATCTTTCCTCTACACGGTCCAAACAAACACTCCCGGTGTCAGACACAGAGTGAAGCTCCCTCCACACCGTCCCATCACACACTCCTGTGGTCAGTCACAGTGCGATTATTCCTCTACACGGTCCCATCAAACACTGCCGGGGTCAGACACAGAGTGAATCTCCCTACACACCGTCCCATCACACACTCCCGGGGTCAGACACAGAGTGATTATACCTCAACACGGTCCCATCAAACACTGCCGGCGTCAGACACAGAGTCATTATTCCTCTACAAGGTCACATCAAACACTTCCGTGGTCAGACACAGAGTGATTATTCCTCTACACGGCCCCATCAAACTCTCCCGGGGTCAGACACAGAGTGATTATGCCTCTACACGGACCCATCAAACGCTCCCGGGGGTCACACACAGAGTTATTATTCCTCTACACGGTCCCATCAAGCTCTCCGTGGGTAAGACACAGAGTGATTATTCCACTACAAGGTCCCATCAAACACTCGCGGGGTCAGACACAGAGTGAATCTCAATCCACACCGTCCCATCACACACTCCCGGGGTCAGACACAGAGAGATTATTCCTCTACACGGTACCATCAAACACTCCCGGGTTCAGACACAGAGAGATTATTCCTCTACACGGTCCCATCAAACACTCCGGGTTCAGGCACAGAGTGAATCTCAATCCTCACCGTCCCGTCACACACTCCCGGGGTCAGACACAGAGAGATTATTCCTCCACACGGTACCATCAAACACTCCCGGGGTCAGACACAGAGAGATTATTCCTCTACACGGTCCCATCAAACACTCCGGGGGTCAGGCACAGAGTGAATCTCAATCCTCACCGTCCCGTCACACACTCCCGGGGACAGACACAGAGAGATTATTCCTCCACACGGTACAATCAAACACTCCCGGGGTCAGACACAGAGAGATTATTCCTCTACACGGTCCGATCAAACACTCCCGGGGTCAGACACAGAGTGATTATTCCTCTACACGGTACCATCACACACTCCCGGTGTCAGACACAGTGTGAATCTCCTTCCACACCGTCCCATCACACTCTCCCGGGGTAAGACACAGAGTGATCATTCCTCTACAGGGTCCCATCAAACCCTCCCGGGGTCAGACACAGAGTGAATCTCCATCCACGCCGTCCCATCACACACTCCCGGGGTCCGACACAGAGTGATTATTCCTCTACAACGCCACATCAAACTCTCCCGGGGTCAGACACAGAGTGATTATTCCTCTACACGGTCCCAGGAAACACTCCCGGGGTCGGACAGAGTGATTATTCCTCTACACGGTCCCAGCAAACACTCCCGGGGTCGGACACAGAGTGATTCTCCGTCCACACCGTCCCAACACACACTCCCGGGGTCAGACAGAGTGATTATTCCTCTACACGGTCCCAGCAAACACTCCCGGGGTCAGACACAGACTGAATTTCCATCCACACCGTCCCGTCACAAACTCCCGGGGTCAGACACAGAGTGATTATTCCTCTACACCGCAAATCACACACTCCCGGGGTCCGACACAGAGTGAATCTCCCTCCACACGGTCCCATCACACACTACCTGGGTGATACACAGAGGGATTATTCCTCAACACGGTCCCATCAAACACTGCCGGGGTCAGACACAGAGTGAATCTCCCTCCACACCGTCCCTTCACACACTCCCGGGGTCAGACACAGAGTGATTATTCTTCTCCTCGTTCCCATCAAACACTCCCGGGGTCAGACACAGAGTGGTTATTGCTCTACACGGTCCCATCTCACACTCCCGGGGTCAGACACAGAGTGAATCTCCCTCCACACCGTCCCTTCACACACTCCCGGGGTCAGACACAGAGTGATTATTCCTCTACACGGTCCCATCAAACATTCCCGGGGTCAGAAACAGAGTGATTATTCCTCTACGCGGCCCCATCAAACTCTCCCGGGGTCAGACACAGAGTGATTATTCCTCTACACGGTCCCATCAAACGATCCCGGTGGTCAGACACAGAGTGATTATTCCTCTACACGGTACCATCACACTCTCCCGGGGTCAGACACAGAGTGATTATTCCTCTACACGGTCCAATCAAACACTCCCCTGGTCAGACACAGGGTGAATCTCCCTCCACACCGTCCCATCAAACACTCCCGGGGTCAGCCACAGAATGATTATTCCTCTACACCGCCCATCACACTCTCCCGGGGTCAGACACAGAGTGAATCTCCCTCCACACCGTCCCATCACACACTCCCGAGGTCAGACACAGAGTGATCTTTCCTCTACACGGTCCAAACAAACACTCCCGGTGTCAGACACAGATTGAATCTCCCTCCACACCGTCCCATCACACACTCCTGTGGTCAGTCACAGTGCGATTATTCCTCTACACGGTCCCATCAAACACTCCCGGTGTCTGACACCGACTGAATCTCCCTCCACACCGTCCCATCACACACTCCCGTGGTCAAACACAGAGTGATTATTCCTCTACATGGTTCCATCAAACACTCCCGTGGTCAGACACAGTGTGATTATTCTTCTACACGGTCGCATCAAACACTCCCGGGGTCAGACATAGACTGAATCACCCTCCACACCGTCCCATCACACACTCCCGTGATCAGACACATAGTGATTAATCCTCTACACGTTACCATCAAACACTCCCGGGGTCAGACACAGACTGATTATTCCTCTACACGGTCCCATCAAACACTCCCGGGGTCAGACACAGGGTGAATCTCATTCAACACTGTCCCATCACACTCTGCCGGGGTCAGACACACAGTGATTATTCCTCTACACGGTCCCATCAAACACTCCCGTGGTCAGACACAGTGTGATTATTCTTCTACACGGTCGCATCAAACACTCCCGGGGTCAGACATAGACTGAATCACCCTCCACACCGTCCCATCACACACTCCCGTAATCAGACACAGAGTGATTAATCCTCTACACCGACGCATCACACACTCCCGTAATCAGACACAGAGTGATTAATCCTCTACACCGACGCATCACACACTCCCGTGGTCAAACACAGAGTGATTATTCCTCTACACGGTTCCATCGAACACTCCCGGGGTCAGACACAGAGTGATTATTGCTCTACACGGTCCCAACAAACACTCCCGGGTGTCAGACACAGAGCGATTATTCCTCTGCACTGTACCATCAAACACTACGTGGGTCAGACACAGTGATTATTCCTCTGCACGGTCCCATCAAACACTCCCGGGGTCAGACACAGAGTGAATCTCCCTCCACGCCGTCCCATCACTCACTCCCGGGGTCAGACACAGAGTGATTATTCCTCTACACGGTACCATCAAACACTCCCGGGGTCAGACACAGACTGATTATTCCTCTACACGGTCCCATCAAACACACCCGGGGTCAGACACAGGGTGAATCTCCATCAACACTGTCCCATCACACTCTGCCGGGGTCAGACACACAGTGATTATTCCTCTACACGGTCCCACCAAACACTCCCGGGGTCAGCCACAGAGTGATTATTCCTCTACACCGCCCATCACACTCTCCCGGGGTCAGACACAGAGTGAATCTCCCTCCACACCGTCCCATCACTCACTCCCGAGGTCAGACACAGAGTGAATCTCACTCCACACCGTCCCATCACACACTCCCGTGGTCAGACACAGTGTGATTATTCCTCTACACGGTCCCATCAAACACTCCCGGTGTCAGACACAGACTGAATCTCCCTCCACACCGTCCCATCACACCGTCCCGTGGTCAAACACAGAGTGATTATTCCTCTACAAGGTCCCATCAAACACTACCGGGGACAGACACAGAGTGAATCTCAATTCACACCGTCCCATCACACTCTCCCGGGGTCAGACACAGGGAGTTTATTCCTCTACACGGTACCATCAAACACTCCCGGGGTCAGAAACAGAGTGAATCTCAATCCTCACCGTCCAATCACACACTCCCGCGGTCAGACACAGAGAGATTATGCCTCTACACGGTACCATCAAACACTCCCGGGGTCAGACACAGAGAGATTATTCCTCTACACGGTCCCATCACACACTCCCGGGGTCAAACACAGACTGAATCTCCCTCCGCACCGTCCCATCATACAGTCCCGGGGTCAGACACAGAGTGATTATTCCTCTACACGGTCTCATCAAACACTGCCGGGGTCAGACACAGAGTGAATCTCCCTACACACCGTCCCATCACACACTCCCGGGGTCAGACACAGAGAGATTATTCCTCTACACGGTACCATCAAACACTCCCGGGGTCAGACACAGAGTCATTATTCCTCTACAAGGTCACATCAAACACTTCCGTGGTCAGACACAGAGTGATTATTCCTCTACACGGCCCCATCAAACTCTCCCGGGGTCAGACACAGAGTGATTATGCCTCTACACGGACCCATCAAACGCTCCCGGGGGTCACACACAGAGTTATTATTCCTCTACACGGTCCCATCAAGCTCTCCGTGGGTAAGACACAGAGAGATTATTCCACTACAAGGTCCCATCAAACACTCCCGGGGTCAGACACAGAGTGAATCTCAATCCACACCGTCCCATCACACACTCCCGGGGTCAGACACAGAGAGATTATTCCTCTACACGGTACCATCAAACACTCCCGGGTTCAGACACAGAGAGATTATTCCTCTACACGGTCCCATCAAACACTCCGGGGGTCAGGCACAGAGTGAATCTCAATCCTCACCGTCCCGTCACACACTCCCGGGGACAGACACAGAGAGATTATTCCTCCACACGGTACAATCAAACACTCCCGGGGTCAGACACAGAGAGATTATTCCTCTACACGGTCCGATCAAACACTCCCGGGGTCAGACACAGAGTGATTATTCCTCTACACGGTACCATCACACACTCCCGGTGTCAGACACAGTGTGAATCTCCTTCCACACCGTCCCATCACACTCTCCCGGGGTAAGACACAGAGTGATCATTCCTCTACAGGGTCCCATCAAACCCTCCCGGGGTCAGACACAGAGTGAATCTCCATCCACGCCGTCCCATCACACACTCCCGGGGTCCGACACAGAGTGATTATTCCTCTACAACGCCACATCAAACTCTCCCGGGGTCAGACACAGAGTGATTATTCCTCTACACGGTCCCAGGAAACACTCCCGGGGTCGGACAGAGTGATTATTCCTCTACACGGTCCCAGCAAACACTCCCGGGATCGGACACAGAGTGATTCTCCGTCCACACCGTCCCAACACACACTCCCGGGGTCAGACAGAGTGATTATTCCTCTACACGGTCCCAGCAAACACTCCCGGGGTCAGACACAGACTGAATTTCCATCCACACCGTCCCGTCACAAACTCCCGGGGTCAGACACAGAGTGATTATTCCTCTACACCGCAAATCACACACTCCCGGGGTCCGACACAGAGTGAATCTCCCTCCACACGGTCCCATCACACACTCCCTGGGTCATACACAGAGGGATTATTCCTCAACACGGTCCCATCAAACACTGCCGGGGTCAGACACAGAGTGAATCTCCCTCCACACCGTCCCTTCACACACTCCCGGGGTCAGACACAGAGTGATTATTCTTCTCCTCGGTCCCATCAAACACTCCCGGGGTCAGACACAGAGTGGTTATTGCTCTACACGGTCCCATCTCACACTCCCGTTTCAGACACAGAGTGAATCTCCCTCCACACCGTCCCTTCACACACTCCCGGGGTCAGACACAGAGTGATTATTCCTCTACACGGTCCCATCAAACACTGCCGGCGTCAGACACAGAGTGAATCTCCCTCCACACCGTCCCATCACACACTCCCGTTTTCAGACACAGAGTGATTATTCTTCTCCACGGTCCCATCAAACACTCCCGGGGTCAGACACAGAGTGATTATTGCTCTACACGGTCCCATCTCACACTCCCGGGGTCAGACACAGAGTAAATGTTCCTCTACACCGCCCATCACACACTCCCTGGGTCAGACACAGAGTGAATCTCCCTGCAAATCGTCCCATCACACACTCCCGGAGTAACACACAGACTGAACCTCCCTCCACACCGTACCATCACACACTCCCGGGTCAGACACAGACTGATTATTCCTCTACACGGTCCCATCATACAATCCCGGGGTCCGACACAGAGTGATTATTCCTCTTCACGGTCCAATCAAACACTCCCGGGGTCAGCCGCAGAGTGATTATTCCTCTACATGGTACCATCACACTCTCCCGGTGTCAGACACAGGGTGAATCTCCTTCAACACTGTCCCATCAAACACTCCCGGGGTCAGACACAGAGTGAATCTCCCTCCACGCCGTCCCAACACAATCCCGGGGTCAGACACAGAGAGATTATTCCTCTACACGGTACCATCAAACACTCCCGGGGTCAGACACAGAGTCATTATTCCTCTACAAGTTCACATCAAACACTTCCGTGGTCAGACACAGAGTGATTATTCCTCTACACGGCCCCATCAAACTCTCCCGGGGTCAGACACAGAGTGATTATTCCTCTACACGGTCCCATCAAACATTCCCAGGGTCTGACACAGAGTGAATCTCCGTCCACGCCGTCCCATCACACACTCCCGGGGTCAGACACAGAGAGATTATTCCTCTACACGGTACCATCAAACACTCCCGGGGTCAGACACAGAGTCATTATTCCTCTACAAGTTCACATCAAACACTTCCGTGGTCAGACACAGAGTGATTATTCCTCTACACGGCCCCATCAAACTCTCCCGGGGTCAGACACAGAGTGATTATGCCTCTGCACGGACCCATCAAACGCTCCCGGGGGTCACACACAGAGTTATTATTCCTCTACACGGTCCCATCAAGCTCTCCGTGGGTAAGACACAGAGTGATTATTCCACTACAAGGTCCCATCAAACACTCCCGGGGTCAGACACAGAGTGAATCTCAATCCACACCGTCCCATCACACACTCCCGGGGTCAGACACAGAGAGATTATTCCTCTACACGGTACCATCAAACACTCCCGGGTTCAGACACAGAGAGATTATTCCTCTACAAGGTCCCATCAAACACTCCCGGGGTCAGGCACAGAGTGAATCTCAATCCTCACCGTCCCGTCACACACTCCCGGGGTCAGACACAGAGAGATTATTCTTCCACACGGTACCATCAAACACTCCCGGGGTCAGACACAGAGAGATTATTCCTCTACACGGTCCCATCAAACACTCCGGTGGTCAGGCACAGAGTGAATCTCAATCCTCACCGTCCCGTCACACACTCCCGGGGACAGACACAGAGAGATTATTCCTCCACACGATACAATCAAACACTCCCGGGGTCAGACACAGAGAGATTATTCCTCTACACGGTCCGATCAAACACTCCCGGGGTCAGACACAGAGTGATTATTCCTCTACACGGTACCATCACACACTCCCGGTGTCAGACACAGTGTGAATCTCCTTCCACACCGTCCCATCACACTCTCCCGGGGTCATACACAGAGGGATTATTCCTCAACACGGTCCCATCAAACACTGCCGGGGTCAGACACAGAGTGAATCTCCCTCCACACCGTCCCTTCACACACTCCCGGGGTCAGACACAGAGTGATTATTCTTCTCCTCGGTCCCATCAAACACTCCCGGGGTCAGACACAGAGTGGTTATTGCTCTACACGGTCCCATCTCACACTCCCGGGGTCAGACACAGAGTGAATCTCCCTCCACACCGTCCCTTCACACACTCCCGGGGTCAGACACAGAGTGATTATTCCTCTACACGGTCCCATCAAACACTGCCGGCGTCAGACACAGAGTGAATCTCCCTCCACACCGTCCCATCACACACTCCCGTTTTCAGACACAGAGTGATTATTCTTCTCCACGGTCCCATCAAACACTCCCGGGGTCAGACACAGAGTGATTATTGCTCTACACGGTCCCATCTCACACTCCCGGGGTCAGACACAGAGTAAATGTTCCTCTACACCGCCCATCACACACTCCCTGGGTCAGACACAGAGTGAATCTCCCTGCAAATCGTCCCATCACACACTCCCGGAGTAACACACAGACTGAACCTCCCTCCACACCGTACCATCACACACTCCCGGGTCAGACACAGACTGATTATTCCTCTACACGGTCCCATCATACAATCCCGGGGTCCGACACAGAGTGATTATTCCTCTTCACGGTCCAATCAAACACTCCCGGGGTCAGCCGCAGAGTGATTATTCCTCTACATGGTACCATCACACTCTCCCGGTGTCAGACACAGGGTGAATCTCCTTCAACACTGTCCCATCAAACACTCCCGGGGTCAGACACAGAGTGAATCTCCCTCCACGCCGTCCCATCACACTCTCCCGGGGTCAGACACAGAGAGATTATTCCTCTACACGGTACCATCAAACACTCCCGGGGTCAGACACAGAGTCATTATTCCTCTACAAGTTCACATCAAACACTTCCGTGGTCAGACACAGAGTGATTATTCCTCTACACGGCCCCATCAAACTCTCCCGGGGTCAGACACAGAGTGATTATTCCTCTACACGGTCCCATCAAACATTCCCAGGGTCTGACACAGAGTGAATCTCCGTCCACGCCGTCCTATCACACACTCCCGGGGTAAGACACAGAGAGATTATTCCTCTACACGGTACCATCAAACACTCCCGGGGTCAGACACAGAGTCATTATTCCTCTACAAGTTCACATCAAACACTTCCGTGGTCAGACACAGAGTGATTATTCCTCTACACGGCCCCATCAAACTCTCCCGGGGTCAGACACAGTGTGATTATGCCTCTGCACGGACCCATCAAACGCTCCCGGGGGTCACACACAGAGTTATTATTCCTCTACACGGTCCCATCAAGCTCTCCGTGGGTAAGACACAGAGTGATTATTCCACTACAAGGTCCCATCAAACACTCCCGGGGTCAGACACAGAGTGAATCTCAATCCACACCGTCCCATCACACACTCCCGGGGTCAGACACAGAGAGATTATTCCTCTACACGGTACCATCAAACACTCCCGGGTTCAGACACAGAGAGATTATTCCTCTACAAGGTCCCATCAAACACTCCCGGGGTCAGGCACAGAGTGAATCTCAATCCTCACCGTCCCATCACACACTCCCGGGGTCAGACACAGAGAGATTATTCCTCTTCACGGTACCATCAAACACTCCCGGGTTCAGACTCAGAGAGATTGTTCCTCTACACGGTCCCATCAAACACTCCGGGTTCAGGCACAGAGTGAATCTCAATCCTCACCGTCCCGTCACACACTCCCGGGGTCAGACACAGAGAGATTATTCCTCCACACGGTACCATCAAACACTCCCGGGGTCAGACACAGAGAGATTATTCCTCTACACGGTCCCATCAAACACTCCGGTGGTCAGGCACAGAGTGAATCTCAATCCTCACCGTCCCGTCACACACTCCAGGGGACAGACACAGAGAGATTATTCCTCCACACGGTACAATCAAACACTCCCGGGGTCAGACACAGAGAGATTATTCCTCTACACGGTCCGATCAAACACTCCCGGGGTCAGACACAGAGTGATTATTCCTCTACACGGTACCATCACACACTCCCGGTGTCAGACACAGTGTGAATCTCCTTCCACACCGTCCCATCACACTCTCCCGGGGTAAGACACAGAGTGATCATTCCTCTACAGGGTCCCATCAAACCCTCCCGGGGTCAGACACAGAGTGAATCTCCATCCACGCCGTCCCATCACACACTCCCGGGGTCCGACACAGAGTGATTATTCCTCTACAAGGCCACATCAAACTCTCCCGGGGTCAGACACAGAGTGATTATTCCTCTACACGGTCCCAGCAAACACTCCCGGGGTCAGACACAGAGAGATTATTCCTCTACAAGGTCACATCAAACTCTCCCGGGGTCAGACACAGAGAGATTATTCCTCTACACGGACCCATCAAACGCTCCCGGGGGTCACACACAGAGTTATTATTCCTCTACACGGTCCCATCAAGCTCTCCGTGGGTAAGACACAGAGTGATTATTCCACTACAAGGTCCCATCAAACACTCCCGGGGTCAGACACAGAGTGAATCTCAATCCACACCGTCCCATCACACACTCCCGGGGTCAGACACAGAGAGATTATTCCTCTACACGGTACCATCAACCACTCCCGGGTTCAGACACAGAGAGATTATTCCTCTACACGGTCCCATCAAACACTACGGGTTCAGGCACAGAGTGAATCTCAATCCTCACCGTCCCGTCACACACTCCCGGGGTCAGACACAGAGAGATTATTCCTCCACACGGTACCATCAAACACTCCCGGGGTCAGACACAGAGAGATTATTCCTCTACACGGTCCCATCAAACACTCCGGGGGTCAGGCACAGAGTGAATCTCAATCCTCACCGTCCCGTCACACACTCCCGGGGTCAGACACAGAGAGATTATTCCTCCACACGGTACAATCAAACACTCCCGGGGTCAGACACAGAGAGATTATTCCTCTACACGGTCCGATCAAACACTCCCGGGGTCAGACACAGAGTGATTATTCCTCTACACGGTACCATCACACACTCCTGGTGTCAGACACAGTGTGAATCTCCTTCCACACCGTCCCATCACACTCTCCCGGGGTAAGACACAGAGTGATTATTCCTCTACAGGGTCCCATCAAACCCTCCCGGGGTCAGACACGGAGTGAATCTCCATCCACGCCGTCCCATCACACACTCCCGGGGTCCGACACAGAGTGATTATTCCTCTACAAGGCCACATCAAACTCTCCCGGGGTCAGACACAGAGTGATTATTCCTCTACACGGTCCGATCAAACACTCCCGGGGTCGGACACAGAGTGATTCTCCGTCCACACCGTCCCAACACACACTCCCGGGGTCAGACAGAGTGATTATTCCTCTACACGGTCCCAGCAAACACTCCCGGGGTCAGACACAGACTGAATTTCCATCCACACCGTCCCGTCACAAACTCCCGGGGTCAGACACAGAGTGATTATTCCTCTACACCGCAAATCACACACTCCCGGGGTCCGACACAGAGTGAATCTCCCTCCACACGGTCCCATCACACACTCCCTGGGTCATACACAGAGGGATTATTCCTCAACACGGTCCCATCAAACACTGCCGGGGTCAGACACAGTGAATCTCCCTCCACACCGTCCCTTCACACACTCCCGGGGTCAGACACAGAGTGATTATTCTTCTCCTCGGTCCCATCAAACACTCCCGGGGTCAGACACAGAGTGATTATTGCTCTACACGGTCCCATCTCACACTCCCGGGGTCAGACACAGAGTGAATGTTCCTCAACACCGCCCATCACACACTCCCTGGGTCAGACACAGAGTGAATCTCCCTGCAAATCGTCCCATCACACACTCCCGGAGTAACACACAGACTGAACCTCCCTCCACACCGTACCAACACACTCTCCCGGGTCAGACACAGACTGATTATTCCTCTACACGGTCCCATCATACAATCCCGGGGTCCGACACAGAGTGATTATTCCTCTTCACGGTCCAATCAAACACTCCCGGGGTCAGCCGCAGAGTGATTATTCCTCTACATGGTACCATCACACTCTCCCGGTGTCAGACACAGGGTGAATCTCCTTCCACACCGTCCCATCACACTCTCCCGGGGTAAGACACAGAGTGATCATTCCTCTACAGGGTCCCATCAAACCCTCCCGGGGTCAGACACAGAGTGAATCTCCATCCACGCCGTCCCATCACACACTCCCGGGGTCCGACACAGAGTGATTATTCCTCTACAAGGCCACATCAAACTCTCCCGGGGTCAGACACAGAGTGATTATTCCTCTACACGGTCCCAGCAAACACTCCCGGGGTCAGACACAGAGAGATTATTCCTCTACAAGGTCACATCAAACTCTCCCGGGGTCAGACACAGAGAGATTATTCCTCTACACGGACCCATCAAACGCTCCCGGGGGTCACACACAGAGTTATTATTCCTCTACACGGTCCCATCAAGCTCTCCGTGGGTAAGACACAGAGTGATTATTCCACTACAAGGTCCCATCAAACACTCCCGGGGTCAGACACAGAGTGAATCTCAATCCACACCGTCCCATCACACACTCCCGGGGTCAGACACAGAGAGATTATTCCTCTACACGGTACCATCAACCACTCCCGGGTTCAGACACAGAGAGATTATTCCTCTACACGGTCCCATCAAACACTACGGGTTCAGGCACAGAGTGAATCTCAATCCTCACCGTCCCGTCACACACTCACGGGGTCAGACACAGAGAGATTATTCCTCCACACGGTACCATCAAACACTCCCGGGGTCAGACACAGAGAGATTATTCCTCTACACGGTCCCATCAAACACTCCGGGGGTCAGGCACAGAGTGAATCTCAATCCTCACCGTCCCGTCACACACTCCCGGGGTCAGACACAGAGAGATTATTCCTCCACACGGTACAATCAAACACTCCCGGGGTCAGACACAGAGAGATTATTCCTCTACACGGTCCGATCAAACACTCCCGGGGTCAGACACAGAGTGATTATTCCTCTACACGGTACCATCACACACTCCTGGTGTCAGACACAGTGTGAATCTCCTTCCACACCGTCCCATCACACTCTCCCGGGGTAAGACACAGAGTGATTATTCCTCTACAGGGTCCCATCAAACCCTCCCGGGGTCAGACACGGAGTGAATCTCCATCCACGCCGTCCCATCACACACTCCCGGGGTCCGACACAGAGTGATTATTCCTCTACAAGGCCACATCAAACTCTCCCGGGGTCAGACACAGAGTGATTATTCCTCTACACGGTCCGATCAAACACTCCCGGGGTCGGACACAGAGTGATTCTCCGTCCACACCGTCCCAACACACACTCCCGGGGTCAGACAGAGTGATTATTCCTCTACACGGTCCCAGCAAACACTCCCGGGGTCAGACACAGACTGAATTTCCATCCACACCGTCCCGTCACAAACTCCCGGGGTCAGACACAGAGTGATTATTCCTCTACACCGCAAATCACACACTCCCGGGGTCCGACACAGAGTGAATCTCCCTCCACACGGTCCCATCACACACTCCCTGGGTCATACACAGAGGGATTATTCCTCAACACGGTCCCATCAAACACTGCCGGGGTCAGACACAGAGTGAATCTCCCTCCACACCGTCCCTTCACACACTCCCGGGGTCAGACACAGAGTGATTATTCTTCTCCTCGGTCCCATCAAACACTCCCGGGGTCAGACACAGAGTGATTATTGCTCTACACGGTCCCATCTCACACTCCCGGGGTCAGACACAGAGTGAATGTTCCTCAACACCGCCCATCACACACTCCCTGGGTCAGACACAGAGTGAATCTCCCTGCAAATCGTCCCATCACACACTCCCGGAGTAACACACAGACTGAACCTCCCTCCACACCGTACCAACACACTCTCCCGGGTCAGACACAGACTGATTATTCCTCTACACGGTCCCATCATACAATCCCGGGGTCCGACACAGAGTGATTATTCCTCTTCACGGTCCAATCAAACACTCCCGGGGTCAGCCGCAGAGTGATTATTCCTCTACATGGTACCATCACACTCTCCCGGTGTCAGACACAGGGTGAATCTCCTTCAACACTGTCCCATCAAACACTCCCGGGGTCAGACACAGAGTGAATCTCCCTCCACGACGTCCCATCACACACTCCCGGGGTCAGACACAGAGTGATTATTCGTCTACACGGTCCCATCAAACATTCCCAGGGTCTGACACAGAGTGAATCTCCGTCCACGCCGTCCCATCACACACTCCCGGGGTCAGACACAGAGAGATTATTCCTCTACACGGTACCATCAAACACTCCCGGGGTCAGACACAGAGTCATTATTCCTCTACAAGTTCACATCAAACACTTCCGTGGTCAGACACAGAGTGATTATTCCTCTACACGGCCCCATCAATCTCTCCCGGGGTCAGACACAGAGTGATTATGCCTCTGCACGGACCCATCAAACGCTCCCGGGGGTCACACACAGAGTTATTATTCCCCTACACGGTCCCATCAAGCTCTCCGTGGGTAAGACACAGAGTGATTATTCCACTACAAGGTCCCATCAAACTCTCCCGGGGTCAGACACAGAGTGAATCTCAATCCACACCGTCCCATCACACACTCCCGGGGTCAGACACAGAGAGATTATTCCTCTACACGGTACCATCAAACACTCCCGGGTTCAGACACAGAGAGATTATTCCTCTACAAGGTCCCATCAAACACTCCCGGGGTCAGGCACAGAGTGAATCTCAATCCTCACCGTCCCGAAACACACTCCCGGGGTCAGACACAGAGAGATTATTCCTCCACACGGTACCATCAAACACTCCCGGGGTCAGGCACAGAGAGATTATTCCTCTTCACGGTCCCATCAAACACTCCCGGGTTCAGACTCAGAGAGATTGTTCCTCTACACGGTCCCATCAAACACTCCGGGTTCAGGCACAGAGTGAATCTCAATCCTCACCGTCCCGTCACACACTCCCGGGGTCAGACACAGAGAGATTATTCCTCCACACGGTACCATCAAACACTCCCGGGGTCAGACACAGAGAGATTATTCCTCTACACGGTCCCATCAAACACTCCGGTGGTCAGGCACAGAGTGAATCTCAATCCTCACCGTCCCGTCACACACTCCCGGGGACAGACACAGAGAGATTATTCCTCCACACGGTACAATCAAACACTCCCGGGGTCAGACACAGAGAGATTATTCCTCTACACGGTCCGATCAAACACTCCCGGGGTCAGACACAGAGTGATTATTCCTCTACACGGTACCATCACACACTCCCGGTGTCAGACACAGTGTGAATCTCCTTCCACACCGTCCCATCACACTCTCCCGGGGTAAGACACAGAGTGATCATTCCTCTACAGGGTCCCATCAAACCCTCCCGGGGTCAGACACAGAGTGAATCTCCATCCACGCCGTCCCATCACACACTCCCGGGGTCCGACACAGAGTGATTATTCCTCTACAAGGCCACATCAAACTCTCCCGGGGTCAGACACAGAGTGATTATTCCTCTACACGGTCCCAGCAAACACTCCCGGGGTCAGACACAGAGAGATTATTCCTCTACAAGGTCACATCAAACTCTCCCGGGGTCAGACACAGAGAGATTATTCCTCTACACGGACCCATCAAACGCTCCCGGGGGTCACACACAGAGTTATTATTCCTCTACACGGTCCCATCAAGCTCTCCGTGGGTAAGACACAGAGTGATTATTCCACTACAAGGTCCCATCAAACACTCCCGGGGTCAGACACAGAGTGAATCTCAATCCACACCGTCCCATCACACACTCCCGGGGTCAGACACAGAGAGATTATTCCTCTACACGGTACCATCAACCACTCCCGGGTTCAGACACAGAGAGATTATTCCTCTACACGGTCCCATCAAACACTACGGGTTCAGGCACAGAGTGAATCTCAATCCTCACCGTCCTGTCACACACTCCCGGGGTCAGACACAGAGAGATTATTCCTCCACACGGTACCATCAAACACTCCCGGGGTCAGACACAGAGAGATTATTCCTCTACACGGTCCCATCAAACACTCCGGGGGTCAGGCACAGAGTGAATCTCAATCCTCACCGTCCCGTCACACACTCCCGGGGTCAGACACAGAGAGATTATTCCTCCACACGGTACAATCAAACACTCCCGGGGTCAGACACAGAGAGATTATTCCTCTACACGGTCCGATCAAACACTCCCGGGGTCAGACACAGAGTGATTATTCCTCTACACGGTACCATCACACACTCCTGGTGTCAGACACAGTGTGAATCTCCTTCCACACCGTCCCATCACACTCTCCCGGGGTAAGACACAGAGTGATTATTCCTCTACAGGGTCCCATCAAACCCTCCCGGGGTCAGACACAGAGTGAATCTCCATCCACGCCGTCCCATCACACACTCCCGGGGTCCGACACAGAGTGATTATTCCTCTACAAGGCCACATCAAACTCTCCCGGGGTCAGACACAGAGTGATTATTCCTCTACACGGTCCGATCAAACACTCCCGGGGTCGGACACAGAGTGATTCTCCGTCCACACCGTCCCAACACACACTCCCGGGGTCAGACAGAGTGATTATTCCTCTACACGGTCCCAGCAAACACTCCCGGGGTCAGACACAGACTGAATTTCCATCCACACCGTCCCGTCACAAACTCCCGGGGTCAGACACAGAGTGATTATTCCTCTACACCGCAAATCACACACTCCCGGGGTCCGACACAGAGTGAATCTCCCTCCACACGGTCCCATCACACACTCCCTGGGTCATACACAGAGGGATTATTCCTCAACACGGTCCCATCAAACACTGCCGGGGTCAGACACAGAGTGAATCTCCCTCCACACCGTCCCTTCACACACTCCCGGGGTCAGACACAGAGTGATTATTCTTCTCCCCGGTCCCATCAAACACTCCCGGGGTCAGACACAGAGTGATTATTGCTCTACACGGTCCCATCTCACACTCCCGGGGTCAGACACAGAGTGAATGTTCCTCAACACCGCCCATCACACACTCCCTGGGTCAGACAGAGTGAATCTCCCTGCAAATCGTCCCATCACACACTCCCGGAGTAACACACAGACTGAACCTCCCTCCACACCGTACCAACACACTCTCCCGGGTCAGACACAGACTGATTATTCCTCTACACGGTCCCATCATACAATCCCGGGGTCCGACACAGAGTGATTATTCCTCTTCACGGTCCAATCAAACACTCCCGGGGTCAGCCGCAGAGTGATTATTCCTCTACATGGTACCATCACACTCTCCCGGTGTCAGACACAGGGTGAATCTCCTTCAACACTGTCCCATCAAACACTCCCGGGGTCAGACACAGAGTGAATCTCCCTCCACGACGTCCCATCACACACTCCCGGGGTCAGACACAGAGTGATTATTCCTCTACACGGTCCCATCAAACATTCCCAGGGTCTGACACAGAGTGAATCTCCGTCCACGCCGTCCCATCACACACTCCCGGGGTCAGACACAGAGAGATTATTCCTCCACACGGTACCATCAAACACTCCCGGGGTCAGGCACAGAGAGATTATTCCTCTTCACGGTCCCATCAAACACTCCCGGGTTCAGACTCAGAGAGATTGTTCCTCTACACGGTCCCATCAAACACTCCGGGTTCAGGCACAGAGTGAATCTCAATCCTCACCGTCCCGTCACACACTCCCGGGGTCAGACACAGAGAGATTATTCCTCCACACGGTACCATCAAACACTCCCGGGGTCAGACACAGAGAGATTATTCCTCTACACGGTCCCATCAAACACTCCGGTGGTCAGGCACAGAGTGAATCTCAATCCTCACCGTCCCGTCACACACTCCCGGGGACAGACACAGAGAGATTATTCCTCCACACGGTACAATCAAACACTCCCGGGGTCAGACACAGAGAGATTATTCCTCTACACGGTCCGATCAAACACTCCCGGGGTCAGACACAGAGTGATTATTCCTCTACA